>NW_024080695.1:962382-1068116 GCF_003009895.1 Hyaena hyaena
CTCCCTCCTCTCCTCTCCGCACTAGTGCTCCCCTCCCCCTCCTCTCCTCTCCGCACCAGTGCCCTCCTCCCCCCCCTCTCCTCTCTGCACCAGTGCCCTCCTTCCCCCCCGATGCGTGTGCTCTTAGCTCTGTTGTGTGTGTCCTGGCCTGTGTGCCCTCATGCAGGAAATCGGTGCCTTGCACGCATGTGCATGGCTGTTGGAAGAATTCTGACTGGTTCATGTTATCAGTGAAAATAAGTGAAAACACTCCAGTGTCCACAGGAGAGGAGGTGCTTGCGTCTCCTCTTCACTCTCTCGCTACTTCTCCGAGGAGTCTGTTTATTTCAGGACCGTTTAAAAAGTGCCCTTTCCTCCAGACCACCTAGCGTGGTGCCGGGCACTTACTGGGCCTTGCCCAGTGCCTGATCATTGACTCGTTTCCTTTAGTTTCCCTCAGTTACCACTCAATGCTGCTGCCCTTGTATGTGCTTTATTCCTTTTTTCCATTCTAATCTTGTTTGCTGCCCTTAATGCTTTGAGGTATTATTTGGCACATAGTCATTGAATTTTTTTTTAATGTTGGTTATCTCAACAGCATGTAGCTATTCGAGGAACCTAAGGAGTTAGCGGTAAACAGGACAAATAAGGCCTCTGACTCTAACAGACTCTATTTGTTTGGTCGTTATTACTGCCTGCATATTGTTGAGGCATAACTTAGAGTGATGTATGGAAACCTCAAGTGTGCGGCTGGGTGAAATTTGACACGTGTGTAACACCTGTGTGCGCACCCAGGTCAGGGAGCGGACTTCACACTCCCCTCTAAGGAGGTGAACGAGAAACAACAGAGAAGCAAGGGGCAGGAGGCGGTGGGGTGATTAGACTGAGTGCTGGTTCTCTGAGGAGGGGAGGGCTCACCTGAGTCTGAATGACTGGAAGGAGCCGGCCATGTAGGGATCGGGGGTGGGCGTGGGGGGTGCCTGCCTTCCAGCTCAAGGGGCAGCCGGCACAAAATTCCTGGGATAGCCAGGGGTGCGCCACAGTGGGCTCAGAGAGTCAGAGGGCACCGGTGTGGTCTGAGCACAGGAAGTGACAGGGAGGGGGCAGTGAGGTAGCAGCGAGGGGGCAGGTCCTAGAAGGCTGCGTAAGCTCTGCTCAGGAGTTTGTTTTGTGTTCAGAGCACAGGAGAGAGTCATCCGAGGGCTGCAGACAGGAATGGTGCTGTTTGGTTTTTAAAGACCTCATTCAGGGTTTTGTATAGACAGTATTGTTAGGGCGCCTGGGTGGCTCAGTTGGTTAAGCAGTTTTGGCTCAGGTAGGAGTACCTGACTGGCTCAGTCAGTAGAGTTCACAATGCTTATTCTCAGGGTCATGAGGTCAAGAGCCACATAGGGTATGGAGCCTATGTTAAAAAAACAAAACAAAACTATTATATGGGGTAAGGGAGAAAGCTATCTTCCAAGCATGAGGTGTGGTGATAAGTTTTGAGTTTTATTTTGAAAGTAGGATAAAATAGGATTTGCTGATAGATGACAAGGAAGAGATGGTAAGAGAAAAGAAAGGAATCTGGGTAACATTTAGACTTTTGGCTTGAGCAGTTTCCCATGTAAAAGCCACAAGAAACTAAGTAAAAACCTCCAGGGCTGGAGTGCAGAAAGGAAACTTCCAGCACATCGTGTGCAGGCCCTGGGCCCCCGCGAGCAAGGCCCCACCCACAGGTTGTCTAGAGCACAGTGAGCATCGGCTATAACCCATCTGAATGTAGTGTGGGACCCCGTAAGAGACACAGGGCGGAAGGGGAAGGACCAGAAAGCCTGGGGTTGCTTCCTAGGAACGCACTGGTGCTGGTGTCTGGGTTTTAGGAGTGTGGAGATGGAGGCAGTGTGGGGGTGGGAAAGGCCTCGCCGTGGCCGCGATGCTGGAAGTCGATGCTGGAAGTCGGACAGATGCCGCGGGGAGCTTGAGCACACGCTTCAGGCTGGTCCTCTCTCCTCAGGGACTAGTAAGTGGCGCCACCTGCTGAGAATGCGCCCAGGGTGTCGTGCAGGGCGTGTGCGGAGAGACCGGAGGAGGGGATGGGCTGTCCCTTGGTTAATGCGAAGTGCGCATCGGGTCAGGGTCACGAGTTCATAGTGAGACAACACAGCATGGTCTGTTTTTCCCCCCCTCCAGCCACTTTGAGCAGCATGAGGAGGAAGAGTGAAGGGTTGAACTTAACCAGGGTTAGGGTTTTGCCCGGTGAAATGGTGGAGAGTTGAAGGTGTGAGCAAGGGAATGATTATAACGTTAAGTTGGGCGAGGGAGGTCAGGGCTCAGGGAAGGTAAGGGATGGCAGGAAGGTGTTAGGATCACGATGGCGTTGAAGAGAAGGCTGAGCTGGATGCTAGGAGCGGATGTGTGGAGAACTCGTGTTTGGCTGTGCGGCTGGAGAGGAGCATAGTCATTGGAAGGAGCATGTCCAGGGCATGATCATGGACATGGGAGGCTGAGGTGGATTGGATGACAGGGCCATTGGAAGCGGAGAGGTCAGGGTGTGGATGTCGGACCATAGGGAGTTAGAACAGGGAAGCACATGAGGTCAGTGGCCTGTGACTGCCAGCTGGAGCTAGATTCTGGGATCTAGTTGGGTGGCTCCTGGTGCTCACCGGTCACTGCTAAGCTCTGCTACTTACTGCATGTGCTGTCATCAGGATGCTGTTGATACAAAGGGCCTCTCGCACTGTGGTTTTCTTTTTGTGTTGTATTTGCTAAGCTTTAAGTTCCTTTTTGGCCAGAACCATTTTTTCTGTCTACATATTCTTAGCACCTAGAACAGCACCTGATGCTTCCTGTGTTGCTGTGTGTACACCTGCTGAGTTGTGGTGTTGTGTATGTATCCGTATGGTCCATGTATGTTGAATCGAGCTTCTTGCAGCTCCATCTGTGGATTTGGAAACTGTGGAAATAGATTGGTTTTTCAGATTGAGGGCCCGGGAGGGCAGGGAGCATGTTTTATGCAACTTCTGCTTTCTCTGCCCAGCAGCACACTCCATGGTGTTTGGTAGAGGCATCTGCATCTGTCTGCATCTCATTGTCTGTATCTGTGCATGTGTGTCTATATCATTGCATTCCACGGTGAGAACAAAGAATTCTGTGGTTATCTCTGCTTTGCACTAGAGCGCCTGTCAGCTTTCCCCTCCTTCCTTGACCACCACAGGATACAGTCTATGACGTTATTTCTCATGATACACTAAATAGGGGCTCCCCTAGCAGCTCTTGGTTCTCGACATTCTTTTTTTTTTTTTTTTTTTTTTTTTTTTTCTAGGAGAGAGAGAGACAGCGTGAGCAGGGGAGGGTCACAGAGAGAGGGAGTCACAGACTGAAACAGCCTCCAGGCTCTGAGCTGGCAGTCAGCACAGAGCCCGACGCGGGGCTCGAACCCACGAACCACGAGATCATGACCCAAGCAAAAGTCGGACGCTTAACCGACTAAGCCACCCAGGCGCCCCTCTCGACATTCTTTTATAGTGGTGTGTTAAACGTGATGCGTTTGCTTGCTGCTTGCTTCCTGCAACTGATAGGTCTATTTAGACTGTCCCTTGGCAATGTATCCTTTCAGCTTTTCATTCAGGCAGTGGAAAACCAGCAGAAGTTTAATCTGTTTTAATATAGAATCATCCAGAAGCCCTCAGAGTAGTTAAAATCAGGTGTGGATAATCATTCAGTGAGCTCACATTTTCATATTAAAGATTATTTATTTGTTAAGATATTTCTTTATAGGGTATGTGACAGATTATTTTAATGCGGTTTGGGAAAGCTCTAAATCTCTATTGTTTCAGTAGTGACTTTGTATTAAAATCACCACTAACCCAACTTAATCCTTTTGGTTAATTTAGGAATTTTTTAAAAATTTAGGATTATTTGATAAAGGACAAATGTTTTAGGGTTCCTCTTTCAACTTTTAAAAAGTAATTTCAAAAAATCTATATTGAAAACAGTCTGTTTTGAAGAAAATACTGAGAAGCACAAAGTAGAACATGAAAATTGCTAATAATTCCATCACTAAGATAATTATAATGGACATTTTGATGTATTTACTGTAGTCTTTTTCTGTGTTTAGATACATATTTTCTCCTACAAAAAAGGGGCTGTATTGCTTTCTAACTTTTTCACAATAAAAAAAATGTATCAGGAACAGTTTTACGTCCTTTCCTTTTTCTCAGCCTCTTGTGTTGAACGTGTGCAGAGAATTCTGTCGTGAGGTGGGCCGCTGTGCTCAGTCAGTGCCCCACTGTTTAAATCACCCATTTTCACTTTTGTCAGTCACGCTAGAATGAACATCCCTATTGGACATATCTTGATTATTTCTTTAGAAAAAATTATTAGCAGTAGAATCTTCAAAGTTTTAAGTGTTTGTACTTTTTAAATTACTCTCTAGAAAGAATGTAGCAGTTTGTGCTCCAAGTCGTAATACATGAGAATATCCACTTACCTTTCCAGCACGGATGTGATCGTTACCTCTGCTTTCCCAAGGCACAGAAAAGAAATCGTGTCTCACTATTGTAATTTGCCTCTTATTAGGCCTTCTGCGAAGAGTTGGAATCAATGATACAGGAACAATTTAAGAAGGGGAAGAATCCCACAGGCCTGTTGGCATTACAGCAGATTGCAGATTTTATGACCACGAACGTACCGAACGTCTACCCCGCAGCTCCTCAAGGGGGGATGGCCGCCTTAAACATGAGTGAGTAGTTCTGACTGCATGTATGTTCTGTCGTTTTGTAGGTGAGGTTTTCTGACGGTTATGGAGCACCGGGGTGGGGGGCTCAGTCAGTTAAGCATCCGACTATTGATCTCAGCTTAAGTCTTGATCTCAGGATCGTGAGTTCAAGCCCCGTGTTGGGCTCTGCATTGGGTGGGAAGCCTACTTAAAAAAAAAAAAAAATTCCTGACAGATTCTTACATGTAATAGATAAGTAAGCAGTGTAACACATAGAACTGAGATTTTTGAAAATTAATATTTTAGTTACAGTAAAAAGGCTGTAAGTCTGAAAGTCTTGAGTGTAGAGGCCTCCCTCTTTTATGAGCCAATGAGACTTTATATTTCAGGCAGAGGACTTTTTATGTGGCTCTTCAGACCTTTTGTGAACTAAAATTAATCAGAAACCATGCTTGTTGAGTAGCACATCAGTTTTGCCTGAACTTACTTCAGTCAGGCCAACGTTTCTTACCCACCGTTCTTTACTGCTGTTTCTAAGTGAGCGAGAAACAGAAACAACGAAAGAAAGCCAGGGGGAGAATGTTGGATGGGTGAATGTGAGCGAAGAACAGGGAGCTATGCAGAGGGGGGGAGCTTTGCCACGGCTGCTGAATCTGTAAGCGTTCACACGGCAGGGTGAGCCCAGGGCAGCGTGAGCGTCGGGTCCTCCGACCTGCTGTGTGCTCTGTCCTGGCCAGTGGCTGCTGGTTCTGGTTGGATAGTCAGCTGCTGCTGCTGCTTTTTAAAAAAAAATTTTTAACGTTTATTAATTTTTTTTTTTTTTTTTTTAATTTCTAGGAGAGAGAGAGAGAGACAGCGTGAGCAGGGGAGGGTCAGAGAGAGAGGGAGTCACAGACTGAAACAGGCTCCAGGCTCTGAGCTGGCAGTCAGCACAGAGTCCGACGCGGGGCTCAAACCCATGAACCGCGAGATCATGACCTAAGCGAAAGTCGGACGCTTAACCGACTAAGCCACCCGGGCGCCCCTAACGTTTATTAATTTTTGAGAGACAGAGCACGAGCAGGGAAGGGGCAGAGAGAGAGGGAGACACAGGATCTGCAGCAGCTCCAGGCTCTGAGCTGTCCGTGCAGAGCCCGACGCGGGGTCATGACATGAGCCGAAGTCGCACGCTGAACCAGCTGAGACACCCAGGTGCCCCTCGATAGTCAGCTTCTGATGGGCCAGCATAAGGCACTGGCTTCTGTTAAGTCACCTGGCATTTGCGATTTGCCTGTCAGTTCCATAACGTTCTTAGAAGTTGACTGACACCCACCTGAGTGATGCAACCATTAATGTCCAGAGAGCGATAAAAATAACATTTAATTCACCAGCTCACACTTCTGCTCTGAAGTCAAACAGTAGTCAGTCAGTTTTTCTTATTTTCACCTGGATTTTTAATGGAATCCAGCGCTGTCTGATATGAATTAGATAATAAAAGGATGATGTAATATATTTACTTGCATATTGTCTTCTCATCAGAGAAAAGGAAATTTTATGTCAGTAATGTCACACCGTGAAAAGAAAGAATGAAATCTAATTTCAATTATATCTAATGGTATGTTTCTTAAAAATACAAATTTAAAAATAAAACATTACAGCCTTTGTTGTAAAATATATAGAGATGGGATAGAACAGAGTGATCTATAACTTACGAAAGGTTTTAAGGTGAATGAATACCTTTATAACTCCTACCCAGTTAAGAATTAAACCTCATTGCTCACATGGCCTATCCCCTATCATCCTCTCCCACCATCTTTTAAGAATATGTATTTATTTTGAGGGGGGGAGAGGGGCAGAGAGAGAGAGGGAGAAAGAATCCCAAGGAGGCTCTGCGCTGCCAGCATGGAGCCTGATGAGGAGCTCGAGCTCATGAACCATGAGATCATGACCTGAGCCAAAATCAAGTTTTGGACACTCAACGGACTGAGCCACCCAGTTGCACCTAAAAGATTTTATTTGTAAGTAATCTCTTCATCCAACGTGGGGCTCGGATTCACAACCCCGAGATCAAGAATTGTATGCTCAGGGGCATCTGTGGGGCTCAGTTGGTTAAGTGTCCGACTTCGGCTCAGGTCATGATCTCACGGTTCGTGTTCGAGCCCTGAGTTGAGCTCTGTGCTGACAGCTAGCTCAGAGCCTGGAGCCTGTTTCGGATTCTGTGTCTTTCTCTCTCAGAAATAAATAAAAAATTTAAAAAAATTAAAAAAAATAAAGAAGCATGCTCTACTGACTGAGCCAGCTGGGCACCCAGGAACCTCCAGTTTGGCTTGTAACCACTGCCTTGCTTTTTCTTCATGGTTTCGTCACTCAGATGGTCATCCCTAAATATTTTGGTTTAGCTTTTGTCTATTAAAATTTTTTTAAAATCTTTATTTATTTTTGAGAAAAAGAGAGTGAGCGAGCAGGGGAGGGACAGAGAGAGAGAGAAAGAAAGAAAGAAAGAGAATGAATCTGAACGAGGCTCCAGGCTCTGAACTGTCAGCACAGACCCCAGTGTGGGGGCTTGAACTCATGAATGTGAGATCTGACCTGAGCTGAAGTCGGATGCTCAACCTACTGAGCTACCCAGGCACTCCTTTTCTCCTTGAGTTAAAGAAAATAGGTTTAAGGCCCTGTAGAGTTTTTTTGGCTGAATTTTGCTGATTCCCTCTCCACGGTGCTGCTAACATGTTTTTCTTTTTGTCTTCTGTATTTATAGTAAGTTGGTAGTTGGATCTAGATGCTTAAGTGTGTTTGGATTCAGTTTTTTGGCAAAGCCTACTTTGTAGGTGGTACTGTTTTCTGTCAGTAGTAGGCACATAGTCTGGTTGTTTCTTTTTTTGCGTTAACAGCCATTGATGCTCAATATATAGATCCATTAATTTAATAAAGGTTCTAAGATGGTGATGTTCTATCATTCCTTCCTTGGTACTTACTAAATAGAATATTTCTATAAAGAGAAACTTCCTGGGAAATGGGGCATGGCTGGAAAGGGGCCATGCCCTTCCCCATCACTCATTTCATGTTCAAAGGGAGCCTCTTGCTAAACTACTTGTAGATGACCTGTTTCTGGGTCTGGGTGGTAGCAGAGCACTTTGCTCGCTGCGATCTGCTGACCATCAGGCATGATGGTCATGCCCTCAGCAAGGAGCTTGCCCTCAACAGCTGTTTTTGGTTACCCAGTGTGGTCTAACCCTTTTCAGAATAAGAAGTTGGTTTCCTGTCATCTAAGATGACCAATTATTATTTTTTAGTATTACTTTAAACTCATAGATTTAAATATATTTAATGTGTTTCAGAACGTTACAGTTACTTGTTGTGATACTAACACTGTCCAATCTTTGATCAGTGGAAGTCTCACCAGGTTGACCTCTGAGCCTAGTGCTTTGACAGTTTTTAAGCCATCCCCCACGAGGAAATGTTCCAGGGTCCCCTAGTACACTTCCTGCCCCAGATCTGGGATCAGCCATTTCTCTAAGAAATCTTTATTTCCGGGGCGCCTGGGTGGCTCAGTCAGTTGAGCGCCCGACTTTGGTTCTGGTCATGATCTCACGGTTTGTGGGTTTGAGCCCCACGTTGGGCTCTGTGCTGACAGCTCGGAGCCTGGAGGCTGCTTCGGATTCTGTGTCTTCCTCTCTCTCTGACCCTCCCCTCTCACACTGTCTGTCTCTCTCTCTCAGAAATAAATAAAATATTAAAAAAAAAAATCTATTTCTTTTTGTGGGAAATGGAAATTGGGTACTAGGTATGCTCATTGCTACTGGATTACTCATTCTTTTCTAGGCCTTTTTAATGGACATAACTAATATATATTTATTATGTAACATAATAATAAATATATATTATGTGAATTATATGGCATATTGTTGGCCCACTGGAATTTTAAGTATATTGGAATTATGCTCATAGTTCTAATCAAAATTCAGTGCTAAAGGGTTTTTACTGAACCTTTTCTATCTAACACTTATTTTCCTGTCTTCCACAACAAGAATTCTGGCCTTTCAGGACAACCAGGAATAACAAAACCAGAATATTACATAATTACTCATTTGTTTTCCCATATATCACAGGCAGTACCCATACTCTACCAACAATCTGTTTTCTTTTCATGATTTAAAATAGTTACATTCTGTGTTGTCAGAGCATATTGCATGTTATGATCTCTCTCTTATAATGTTTCTTTAGTGTTACAATTAATATTATAAGAAATATATCTGACCACTCACCACCAGCCCCTATACCCATGTACCCGCAGCATATTGGTTGTCTGAAGTGCCTCTGAGCAGAGGTCTCAGGAAAGACTTGTGGAAACAATACTCTTTGAGTTCTTGCCTGCTGTGGCCTCTGTACATCAGTATTAATCGAGTTTGTTTCGTTAGGGTATAAAACGCTAGACTCCCATTTTCTATATGCATCTTAAATAGATAATTTTCTTCTGTCTCGAAGCACAGCTGTTAAAATTGAAGGTACTCTCCATATCAGTGACCTGGTCTCTTTTCCTGGGTGTTCAAAGTACTTTTTTCTTTCTAGAGTCCAGCAGTTTTATCAGAATATGTCTTAATGTTGGTCATTGTGGGTTAATTTTCTCAGATGATGCGCTCTTCCAGATCTTTTGTATTTTAGCAATATTGAATTGGTTTTTAGTATTTATTCTGTTCCCTGTTGTTTCCTACTTGAGGATTCCTGTTATATGCGTGTTGGAGTTTCTTTGTCTTTAACTGTCGCTTGTTCTCAGATCCTTTTTTATTGCTTCATTTCTTTATGATTTAAAAAAACATCCATTTCATGTTCTTCTCTATTTTAGTTTAGTATGTATGTATGTATTTAGAAGATTTTGTTTCATTTTATTTTTTAATTTTAGTATGTTATTTTTTAATTAATTAATTAAAAAATTTATTTATATTTTAGAGAGCAAGTGAGTGTGGGTAAGGGGGAGAGCGAGAGGGAGCGAGAGTATCCCTTCTAGACTCTGCACCGTCAGTGCAGAGCCCAGCTTGGGGCTCAAACTCACAAGCTGTGAGATCATGGCCTGAAGCGAAATCAAGTGAGATGTTTAACCAACTGAGCCACCCAGTCTTCTCTAGATTTTATTAAAAAAATTTTTTTTAATGGTTTATTTATTTCTAGGAGAGAGAGAGAGACAGCGTGAGCAGGGGAGGGTCCGAGAGAGAGGGAGTCACAGACTGAAACAGGCTCCAGGCTCTGAGCCGGCTGTCAGCACAGAGCCCGATGCGGGGCTCGAACCCACGAACCGTGGGATCATGACTGAAGCAAAAGTCGGACGCTTAACCGACTAAGCCACCCAGGCGCCCCTAGATTTTATTTTTAAATAGTGTCTATACCCACTGTCATCAGGCTCAAATTTAACAATCCCAGGATCAAAAGTTGCATGCTGTACTGCCTGAAACAGCCAGGTGCCCCTTAGTTTAGTATTTATTTTTAAAATTATTTTTTCATTTATATCTTATTCCTTTTATGTTCTAGCCCTCATTTATGAATGAATTTTTCTAATTATATTAAATGTTTTTTCATACCTTCTGTTGCTAATACCTTTCTTTACCATGTTATAAAACAGTAAGTTATAGTTTCCGTCTGTTTTGCGGACATGTCTTTCTTGTGTGCTTTCATTATCTGTAGGGATGTGATTCTGCTCTTCTTTCTTAAGTAATTTTTGTGTGATGTTTGATCATGATTTTTTGGGTTCATTTTTATACAAAATTTGGGTTTTTTGGAGATTTCTGGTTCAGGCAGGCTTTTCTAATGTCATGGCTCTAGAGCTCCCTCCTCTGTTGTTTTTGCAAAGTGCTAAAAAATACCGCAGTTCATTGAATGCAGTTGGGTTCTGTGTCCCTTCCTTGCTTTTATCTGGACTCCTGTTTTCTTTATAGTTCTGTGCTAGTCAGTTTGGGTTCTAATTACCATAAATTTCTTAGTGTGAGACCTTGTCCTAAAAGACAATTTAAAATGGTTAGTTTGGAGAAGTTCTAAGGATTTAAGTGTACAGAGCTCCTCTTGGTTCCAGCTGCTGTTCTCAAATTGGCCTCCGGGCTTTGTGGTGAGTTCCTGACGATTCTTTTGAAGGCCTTAGGTTTGGCCAGTGGTTTGCAGTTCCTTCTGATTTCTCCTCTGTGTATGCTGGTATCATACATTCTGTCTTCGTCAACCCTACCCAATTACATTTTCAGTTTTGTGGGTCTGCCTTATTACCTAGTGTTGTTGTAGATATCATTCGTAAGTTTTTGGCTTTGATATCTTAGTTGCTGTAGTTAATTTTTTTATGGAGTGTTGAGATAGAGATTTAATAAGATTTAAAAACTATATTGTCACTGCTACCATCTTTTGAAAATCTTTAAAAAACAATTTAAAAAAATTTTTTTTTAAATTTCTGAGAGGGAGAGAGAGACAGTGTGAGCAGGGGAAGGTCAGAGAAAGAGGGAGACACAGAATCTGAAATAGGCTCCAGGCTCTGAGCTGTCAGCACAGAGCCAGACACGGGGCTCGAACCCATGAACCATGAGATCATGACCTGAGCCGAAGTCAGACGCTTAACCAACTGAGCCACCCAGGTACCCCCTAAAAAATAATTTTTAAGAATTAAAGATCTAGGGGGTACCTGGCTGGCTCAATTGGAAGAGCAGGTAGCTCTTGATCTCAGGGTAATGAGTTCGAGAGCCTCAAGCCCCATGTTGGGTGTAGAGATTACTAAAATAAATAAAACTTAAAAAAGAATTAAAGATCTAAAGTAGATGATTGACCTATGTTAAATCAATATGATAGGTGGTTTTTGGTATTGTTTTCTATATTTTTCTGTATGCTTAAGATAGTTTATAATTAACAAGATCCAAATCTAGCAACATGTAATGAGGAGTCGGGCAAATACTTTTGTGGCTGAGATAATCCCCTCTCCCCCAATCATGATGTATTATTTTTTGTATTTATTGCTGGATTATTTGCTCAAAATTTGTTAAGTAATTTTTAGTCTGTGGTCATGAGAGATACTGGTCTGTTTTTCCTTGTAATGTCATGTAACATAGTATATTTGTACAGTTTTGTTATCGAGATAATGCCGGGCCTGATAGAAGGAATTGGAAAGTGCTCTGGAAGGGTTTGTGTAGAATTTCTTTTAGAAGAGTTTGTATAGAATCGGTATTACTTCTGACTTAAATGTGTGCTGGAATTCATGGTGATGCCATCTGGGCCTAGAGTTTTCTTTATGGAAATGTTTTTAACTGCAAATTCAGCTTCACGAAGCAAGGCTATTCAGGATGTCTGTTTTTTCTAGAGTGAGCTTTTGGTAGCTTGTGTCTTTCAAAGATTTTGTTTTTTTTCATGTATTCTGGTCTACTTAGTTCATATTATCCTGTTACTATCCTTTTAATGTCTGTAGGATATGTACTTTTGTCCCTTCTCTACTGCTTCGTAGTATAATTTCTACCTCCATCGTGGTTTTTTTTGGAGTCTGGCTAGAGGTGTATTTTATTTTATTTTGTTTATTGTTTATTTGTTTATTGTTATTTTATTTGTTTATTTTATTATGTTTTTCATTTCCTTTTATTTCATTATTTTTAATCTCAAGATTAAATCAGTTTTCCTCTATTTTTCTGTTTGATATCTTTTTATCTTTATTCATTTTTTTCTTATTTTTGGATTTAGTTTTCTTTTTTTAATTTAATAAGGTGAAACTAGATCATTAAAAAAAAACCCTTTCTTCTTTTCTAATATATATGTTTACTACTGTACATTTCCTGCTAAGAATTGCTTTATTGTATCCCATAAGGTTTGCTGCCTTTGTTCTCGGTTTCTAGCTTAACTATTAATGTTGGGCAACATGATCTTTGAAATAGTCTTTGAAGTTTTTAAGACTTACTTTGTAGCCTTGTGTGGGAGATTAATGTCTCAGGATTATTATTATTTGTTTTACATTTGATAAGAACTTGTAAGTCTTTGATTTGTTTGTCTTCTGTTTCAGGTCTTGGTATGGTGACTCCTGTGAATGATCTGAGAGGGTCTGATTCAATCGCCTATGACAAAGGGGAGAAGCTACTGCGGTGTAAGTTGGCAGCATTTTACCGATTGGCAGATCTGTTTGGATGGTCTCAGCTTATCTACAATCATATCACAGTGAGTATCGAGTGGGGTCGTGACCGCGTGATAAGCGGAATGTTATGTGTCTGGCATCACTGCTTCCCGTTTAGAAGAAGGGAGTCCACTGAGCTGAAGTAAATCGTAGAACACTTTCTTCCTGATTCCTGACTGAAGAGTGTTATAATCTGAGAATTATCCAGTTTGAATTAAAAATTATGAGACCAGGGGCGCCTGGGTGGCCTAGTCGGTTAAGCGTCCGACTTTCGCTTAGGTCATGATCTCGCGGTTCGTGGGTTCGAGCCCCGCGTCGGGCTCTGTGCTGACTGCCAGCTCAGAGCCTGGAGCCTGTTTCAGTCTGTGACTCCCTCTCTCTCTGACCCTCCCCTGCTCATGCTGTCTCTCTCTCTCTCTCTCCTAGAAATAAAAAAAAAAAAAAAAAAAAAAAAAAAAATTATGAGACCAGGAGATCTTTAAAACTCCTTTCTTGCATGCTGACCTAATAACCAAGTGTTTACCCAAGTACAGTGGTCCTCCGTTACCTGGGCTTTGCTTTCCACGGTCTCCATTACTGTAGTCAACCAGTCCAGAGGCAGGTGACCCTCCTAGCCTGTCGTCAGGTCAGCGGCAGGTCATGCCGCATCACATCCCGTGTCACTCCGCGTCCACACGTGGGCACTTCGTCATCTCACATCATTGCACGACGGGTGAGTGCAGGATAGAGAGAGGCCCCATTCACATGACTTTCATTACAGTGTGGATAACACTTGTTTTGGTTTATTGTTACTTGTGTTCTTAACCTCTTACTGTGCCCAATTTATAAATTAAACCGTGTGGTAGGCGTGGAAGGATAGGAAGCACGGTGTGTGTAGGTTTGGCACTGTCAGCCGTCCTCGGTTTCAGGCATCCGTTGAGGGCCTTGGGACGTCTGTCTCACAGATAAGGTATAGGCAGCTCCCAGAATTCTTTTTATGCCTAGAAACCCAAGAATGAAGACTTTTTTTTCCCTATTCTGACCAAAGTCTTCTATTTCTCATAGTTATTTCTTCAGCTACTCCAGGTTTAGCTATTTTCCAACATTTTCAGGACTTCTGTTTTCTGCAGTGAATACTTACTGGATGTCAGTGTAAATATTTATTCCGTACCAAGCATTGTTCTAACTCTGGGGTTATGTCAGTGACTGCGGCAGGTCCTGCCTCTGTGGATCTTCCTTCCCACGTCCCTGTCCACTGGCCCATGTTCACTCCCTCTTTGGTCCAGCTTGGATTTCATGGTGCCGCATCACTTCGGGAACACTCTTTGTCAATGCTGTACTCTCTCTCCCTGCGCCTGACCAGCTAACCCTGCTGCAGAGAGCCTCCACAGGGCTCATGGGCTCTCTCCGTAGATGACAGATGTACCCAGGACACTGCATGGCGCCGTGAGATGTCTCATCAGGAGCTCACTCATATGTCTACTCTCTCTACTACTGTCTACAGAACTCCTAACCTCTCTTCTCTTAGCAGATGCCTGCGGCGTGTCATTGAGCAGATGGGAATGCCCGCCTGCTGTTTGTGCCCGTTCCGTGCCCCTGACCGCCCACTTCCTGCCTACAGCCGGCTTTGTTTCCCAGTTGGAATTTCATCTCCACTTGCATCTTAGATTCCTAATGCGTTGTCAGCTATTTATTTTTTTCTTTGCCCTTCCATAGAGACCATCTTTGTTTCACTCTTAAACTTGTTCCAGTCTGTTTCTTCAGTTAATTTCCTTTGTTGACTATTTGAACTTTGTAGTACAGCGCCTGCTTATAGCAACAGGTGTACCTCACATGAACGTCTAAAGAAGCTGCGATCCTGCGAAAACTCTTACCTCCCTTCAGGCAGCTGGTGTTAACAGCTGTTTAAATTGTTTTGCCCTTTTCTGTATACCCAGCACACATGTAGGTGATTTGCACTTGCGGACTTGTAAGTAGTGACGGGCTCAGCTCCAGCGTGGACTCCAGGGAATGCTAAGCCTCCAGGGCTGCGGTCTGGAGCCCACCTTTGTGACCAGTGCGCTGTGCTCCTGGGATGTGATAGGGATCTTTCCAGAGATACTGCGTTACTCTGCCCTCCTTCTCTTCCCCACGTTGCCCTTCAAGTTCGCTTTTCAGAATGCAAACCTGGCCCTGTCGTATCCACGCTCTCGTATCCACACTGTTGTATCCACACTGTCGTATCCACGCTGTCGTGGCTGTAGGACGCTGTCCACCCAGTACCTCTGCTGTATTTCCCCCAAAGCTGTTCCCATCATCCGTACTTCACATTTGCTTATCTGTCATCCATGTCCACTCACGGGAATATCGACCCTGGGAAGCCTGCCTCCGTTGTGTTTCCTGCTGTGTCCCGACGACCAGGAACGGTGCTAGGCGCACAGTAGGCACACAGTGAGCTCTGGGGTGAAGTCTCCCACACTGAAATCTGGTCTCAGCAACACTATGGGACAGGAAGTCCACGATGCCTCCTGGTGCTTGGTCAGAGGGTCCCCTTGGCCTGTCAGAAGTGCCAGTCCTCTTCCTAGTGCCTGCGTGGAAATTGCTGGCACCTGTGGCTGATGACGCTCCACCGAGTGCTCGGTGTAGAGATATAACGCTCAACGGTTGGCTAAAAATTAGTTCTATGAAAATGTTACAGCTGTAATAGGAAATTAATCCTTGGCTTTAATATCACCTTCCATTGGGAGGTGGGGGAGTGGATTTAAAATGCTGTTTACCAGTAGTCCTGGTATGAATGCTATTTCATAATAGGTTTAACTTGCTGAAATTGCTCCCCTTGCCCTTTATTTAGGACTTCTTAGTTGAATGTTTACTGTTCTGTAGATGATCTGTGTGGCCCTTACTCCTTTGTAAAAAAGAGATTTAAGCATCAAAATATTTCCTGTATCTTGTGAACTACAGAATCTTTGAGGGAGAAAGTTTTATTTTTGTTTTTTCTTAACTACTGTGGCCTGCATTTTTTGTTTTTTAATCTATATGCTACATATAAACACATAATAGCAAAGAAATATTAATGGTATCTCTCAGTGCAGCCAGAAAGTGCAAACAGGTCCTGGTGACCTTTCTTTGAAAGAGGCCACAGGGCTTTTCTGCTGAAGGGATTTCAGAGTGCTGGCAGGCCTTAGGGGTTGCAGAGGGCTGGCTGAATTAGATCTGTTTTAAGACTGCATTCCATTTAGCTAAGCTGTGGGGAGTGTCGGTGGCCAGGGTGACCCCGTTAGCACATGAGCTGGCCTTTTTCTCTTCGTGGTTCTTAGCTGATGCTAGGGCTTTCCATCCCTCAATGCCTCTGGTGGTAGTGGGGTGCCGGGGTCAGCTCCGGCCTGGACTCCAGGGAGTGCTAAGCCTCTGAGGTGGCGGTCAGAGCCCACCGTGTGATTAGTGCGCTGCGCTTCTGGGACATGAGGTGTGTCTTTGCCAGAGATACCGAGTCGGGTGTGTTTGGTTTTCATACATGAGTGTTCAGTCTTTGTGGACAGAGAAGGGGCATCAGGTGTGTGGGAAGATGCGCAGTGAGAGTAACGCTGGTCTCTTAGAGACTAGAAACTTTATTTGTAGGGGTGCCTAGGTGGCTCAGCTAGGTAAGGGTTGGGCTCTCTTTCTTTTTTTTTTAACGTTTATTTTTGAGAGAGAGCATGAGTTAGGGGAGGGGGAGAGAGAGACAGAGAATCCCAAGTAGGCTCTGGGCTGGCAGTGTGGGGCTTGAACTCATGAACCGTGAGATCCTGACCTGAGCCGAAATCAAGAGTCAGACGCTCAACTGACTGAGCTACACAGGTGCCCTGCATCAGACTCTTGATCTCAGCTCCGGTCTTGATCTCTGGGTCCTGAGTTTAATCCCTGCATTGGGTTCTGCGCTGGGTGTGGAGCCTATTTAAAAAAACAAAAACAAACTTACATGGAAATTTCCTCCACTCTTTTTTTTTTTTTTTCCAAATTTTATTTAATATTTATTTTTGAGAGAGAAAGACTGAATCCAGGCAAGGAGAGGGACAGGGAGAGGGAGACACAGAATTGGAAGTAGGCTCCAGCCTCTGAGCTGTCAGCACAGAGCCCGATGTAGGGCTTGAACTCAAGAACCACGAGATCATGACTTGAACCCAAATTGGAAATGCTTAACCAACTACACCACCCTGGCTGGCACCCAGCACTTTTTCCTTTTTTTTGCTTCATACTCAGAAAATCATATATTTTAAACTTTTTCCAGTAAAATATGTAGATTTGTTAGACTTACTCTTGGAAATAGGTGTTAAAGAAATAAGTCAAAGAAGAAAAAGTGATAGCATTATTTATAATAATAAAATGTGAGTCTAAATATCCAATGGTAGGTAGGAAATGGCCCAGTTATTCAATGTCAGTTTGAGGGAATGTTATATATTATGAAAAATACTTACGAAGACCATGTGGAAAAAATGAAAAATAGTTAATACAAAAGAGGGAATATAAAATATATACTGTTTATAACTATGAATTATGTCTATTTAGAGACTGGGAAACAAGAAGTCATTAGAAAATGGCTATGTAATAGTTTTTTAATGTGGAACCTGATAACATGCTTCTAAAATTTATAGGGAAGATGGGAGTACAAGAATGGCTAAGATGAACTGAGTGAGGAGAGGTTTTTTTTCCTCGTAACTGTGAATTTATAAAGTGACGCTAATTAAAATAGTGTGCTTTGGGCAAAGGAAGAGACAGAGCCGTAGGATGGAACCGAACCCAGAGCCGGATCTCATATATTGAAATCAGAGATGCCAAGGAGTCTGCGTTGCAGAGCAGCACGGAAGGGTGCACAGGCAGTAACTGGTGCTGGCACAGCTGGATTGAAAAATCCAAATTGAAGAGTTACATTGGATTCATACCTTACATATTTATACCCACAAAGCAATTCCAATGAATTCAGAATTAAATGTGAGAGGTTACACTTTAAAAATTTTAGAATGGGGTTGCCTGGGTGGTTCAGTTAGTTGGTTGAGCGTCCTACTTTGGCTCAGGTCATGATCTCACAGTTTGAGAGTTTAAGCCCTGCATCTGGCTCTGTGCTGTCAGCATGGCACCTGCTTTGGATCCTCTGTCCCCCTCTCTCTGCCCCTCCTGGGCTCATGCTCTCTCTTTCTCTAAAATAAAGAAAAATTAAAAAAAATTTTTTTTTTTGGATCAGGGCCTCTGGGTTATGGCTCATTTGGTTGAGCATCCGACTTCAGCTCAGGTCATGACCTTGCAGTCCGTGATTTCAAGCCCCACATCAGGCTCTGTGCTGATAGCCTGCTTCAGATCCTCTGTATCCCTCTCTCTCTCTGCCCCTCCCCAGCTTGTACTCTGTCTCTCTCAAAAATAGATAAATATTTTTAAAAAATTTTAGGATCAATATAGGCAAAAATCATTGACCCTTACCTTGTTATTTGAAAAAATTTTTAAAAACCTTCATTTATTTTTGACAGACAGTACAAGGAAGGGAGGAACAGAGAGAGAGGGAGACACAGAATCCAAAGCAGGCTCCAGGCTCTGAGCTGTCAGTACAGAGCCTGACACGGGGCTCAAACTCCCCAACCACAAGTTCATGACCCATGCCAAAAAGTCAGACGCTTAACTGACTGAGCCACCCAGGTGCCCCATTGACCTTTAACTTTTGACCTAAGGAAAGAGGTCTTAAGACCCAAAAGCACCAATTATAAAATAAAAGATGGATAAAATTGACTATATTAAAATGAACAAATTTCTCGTCATTAAAAGATGCCGTAAAGAGAGTAAAAATCGGGGAGGGGGGTGTCTGGCTGTCTCAGTTGAAAGAGCATGCAACTCTTGATCTTGGGGTTTTGAGTTCAAGCCCCATGTTGGGGGTTCAGATTACTACAAAAAAAAAATAATAAACTTGAAAAAAAAGAAAGAGTGAAAAAAAGAAAACGTACAGCCTGGAAGATTTTGCCTCACAGGTAACCAACAAAAAATGAGTATCCAGAATAAAGAACTATAAGAATGAAAAGGACAAACCAGTATGGTCATTTTATGACCAAAAGACAAGAAAGGAATTTCACAGAAGGGGAAATAAGATGGCTCATAAAAATATGAAAAGTTGCTCAACTCCGTACTGACCAAGAAATTATAAATTAAAACCACAATGGAATACCATATCACAGACATTAGATTTTAATTTTTTTTTTTTTTTTTATGTTTTATTTATTTCTAGGAGAGAGAGACAGCGTGAGCAGGGGAGGGTCAGAGAGAGAGGGAGTCACAGACCNACCAATAGATTTTTTTATTGACTGAATTATGTTCTTCAAAATTTATATATTGAAGACCTAGCCCCTAATATGAATGTATTTGGAGATAGAATCTTTTTTTTTTTAATGTTTTATTTATTTCTAGGAGAGAGAGAGAGAGACCGTGAGCAGGGGAGGGTCAGAGAGAGAGGGAGTCACAGACCGAAAGAGGCTCCAGGCTCTGAGCTGGCAGTCAGCACAGAGCCCGACGCGGGGCTCGAACCCACGAACCGCGAGATCATGACCTAAGCGAAAGTCGGACGCTTAACCGATTAAGCCACCCAGGCGCCCCTAGATTTTAATTTTTAAAGAAGATGATAGTAGAAGCATATAACTGCCCCCCACTACTGGCAGAGGTGACCGTTTAACTAGGCCCTCTGGAGACAATTTGGTGTCGCTCCAGAGAAATTTGACCATGTATGCTAGGCGGCAGGTGCAAGAATGTTCACATTTTTAGTAGCAAAATGGGAACTGTGGCCATCGACGGAAGAATGGATACATAGATCGTATATTCATCCAGCGGACGTTCTACAGCAGTGGAAGTGAACACGTGATAGGCATGTCTATCGTAGTTAAGAGGAATCTCAAAAATAATGTCACTGGAAAGAAAATACAGGAAGATTCCAATTATTGGAAGTTCATAAACATAAAAATTAATATATTGCTTAAGGATAAATATATATAAGATGAAACTGTAAGGAAAAGGAATAAGATGCTTATACATAATTCAGGATAGCAGTTCCTTCTGGGAGTGGGGAAGGGACACGGCGCTTCCGGGATCCTACACTTCCTCTGTTCTGAAGCTGGTTGAAAGGTACACGGGCATTTGATTTTTTATACTTAAGTTGTGCATGTGCCTTCTGAGCACTCTGTATGTTGTTGCAAGATAAAACTTTTAATGTCAGTAAAAAGGTCTGACATTTAATTTTTCCTTATTTTTAGCCTTAGTTTTCATTTCAGTATATACACAAAGTAATTCTTTGCTTTGTGTTTTTTATTTTGACCCAGGTTGGGAATTGGGGCAATTGTGTAGGTTTTAGACAGTTAAAAAGATGCATGCTTTTTAAAGTACAAGAACTGACTTTAGAAGTAAGCCTAGCAAACTCGGCCTCAAAGGGAAAATATTTCGCGAATGATGGAATCCGCGTGTACATTTTTGAAACAACTCAAAGAGCAGAAAGCAGGGGGATGGGGATCTGAAGAGAGGTGGAGGTGGATTAAGAACGGGCTCATTCTTCATCGTGATTTACTGCCGTTGCTCCTACTACCACTAGTAATAGTAGTTGTGGGGAAATGCTGTGTGCCGAGAGCTTATTGTGCGCGCCAGCCCTTATCATCCCCTCTTTATGGATAAGAAGACTGGGAGCGCAGGGTCCCCAAAGCAGCACAGCCCATTCTTGGCAGAGCTGGGCTTCTAACTGCGGTCTTACCTGAGTGTGGATCCGCATTATGCCATCCTGACTTTAGCACCAAGGCGACAGGAGGAGGTAGGGTGGTTTCGGGGTCTGAGAGCTAAATCGTACAAGCGGGGGACTTTGTTCTGTGTTGCGCGCTAGGAAGAGTGCTGAGAAACTCAGGAAGACAGGGTTCTGCTCAGTGTGGGTGCGGACGTTTGGATGATCAGGTCTCTCTCGGTTCATTTCTGGGTCGCCTCCCGCCCCTGGAATGGAGCCGGTGGTCAGTGGCCGTTTGCTGAATGAAGTGAGGCCCAGGGAGGACGTGGTGAGCTTCCCTCTCCGTACCCCTGCCCTGGCAGGCGGGGCGTGCGTCTGTGTGGACCAGAACGGAAGTCACTGCGCTGGTTGGGAAGTTGGACTAAACACCCTGCGTCCCCACAGACGCACGCTCCGCCCGCCTGGCCCTCGCTGCAGTTCTTAGCCCGGCAGTGAGCGTGTCCCAAGGCAGTGGCTTTGGGGAATCGTTTGGGTTCTCCCAGAATCACCCTGAAACGGGCAGGACTGTTTTTCTCCTCTTGTGTCACTAGCATCTAGCGCAGGTACACGTTGAACGAATGGAGGACGGAAAGCAGTGGAGGAAGGGGCAGACCCACCAGGGGCCTGATGACGTGTAGAGGCTTTGTGAAATCCGTCAGCGGTAGGGGGAGCTCTGGGTTGCGATTTTTATGGTGGTTCATTATCGCGCAGATTTTGAGTACGAATAAGTTTTGGTTTTCACTAGTATACGCCCCTGGAGCGACACCTTCTGGCGTGTGATGCTGGTTTGGTAGCCACAATGATCTGTCATGAGTGTGACCGAGATGCACTTTATGTACCTGATAAATTACTGCAGCATAATGATAGAAAGCTTCCGGTACCTCGTAGCTTTGTGGCAGATGCTGTACTTAGCTGCTTTCCTGTGTAGTTCACTGAATGCGCACCAGCCCGTGAGTTTGTGGATGGAAAGATAATTTCAGTTGGATTTTTGAGCTAACTTGGTAATTTTCCTCACAGACCAGAGTGAGCTCCGAGCAGGAACATTTCCTCATCGTTCCCTTTGGACTTCTCTACAGTGAAGTGACTGCATCCAGCTTGGTAAGAATATCCTTTTCCTCTCGGCCGTTATGTATGTTTAGGTCATATTAGATAATTAAACACCTTTTAAACACCTTTCCAAGAAAGGGGAAGAGGTTTATGTTTTGTGTGATTAACTCCCAGAAAAACTTTAGAACTAGTTATAAACACTTTAAACTTTGGTTTAAAGAATTCCTAGTAAGGGTAAATTGCAATCCTCTGGACACTGACAATTTTGATTTGCTTATTTTCAGGTTAAAATCAATTTACAAGGAGATATAGTAGATCGTGGGAGCACTAATCTGGGAGTAAATCAGGCTGGCTTCACATTACATTCTGCAATTTATGCTGCAAGGCCCGACGTGAAGTGTGTGGTCCATATTCACACGCCAGCAGGGGCCGCGGTGAGTGTGTTGCCTTGAGGGCAGCTTAACGTTTGAAAGCTGTTTAGTGAAGGGGACCCCACATTTCTTCACAGGTACCCTCTCTTGAGGCAAGTTAGTAAACCTAATTTTGTTGGAGTAAAAAAGGTTTTTTACTAAATTTGACTTTCTTAGAAGAATTTTTTTTTCCTTTTAAGGGGTCCATATACTATCCAGTTTTGGAAAACTTGTGTGAGTGAAAATGTCCGCTAGACTTAACAGTTAGCAAATCATTAGCGTATTGAGGGTGAGGACAGATTTCCATGTCGTGAAGACTGACTGCAGTAAGTGAGACTCCTTGTGTGAGACGCCGGGAGTGGGGGGTGGGGGGGTCTCGGCAGGCTGCGGGAGGGCGCTGGGGGCTCGAGGAAGGGCCAGCTGGAGGCAGGAGGCCCGAGCCCACTGGGCAGGAGCCGGGATGGATCATGATAGGAGATGAAGGGGGAACGGCTGTTGCAAGAGGAAGGCACAGACATTGCAGGCTGTTAGGAGACTGGCTTCTAAGCCTAGAACCTCCCCAGAGCCCGCCCCAGCCCAGTCACCAAGCCTGGGCCATTCTGGTGCCAGCAGCCCAGACCTCTCAGTATGAAAACACCCATTCAGGTTGTTGGGACGGACGGTCATGTGACAGCGAAACACTACAACTATCTAGAATTGGCTTTTTATCACCCATTTCATTCTTTAATGACTTTGTGGGCTTATTTGTACCACACATGGATTCAGTAATATAGAATTCTATGATGTTTTAATGTCATGCATATTGGATTGTTTTGAAGCATGTTAGGTCTGTCTGATTTGTTTATTTTACTTTGAACATGTGGTTCTAGATGTGAACAGAGGAGTTTTATTAGATCTGTCATTTTTTGAAGTTTCTTTTGTAACAAGATGCGTGCTTTCCTAGCCACAAAAAGTCTGTGCATTTTAAAGAATCTTTCGAGGTCCCCTTGAGAGTATGGTTCCAAACAGTTTACCATGTGATTTGTTTGAAAACTTAGCAGATCGCTTCACTTGGTAAGGAAATTCTTCTTACAAGAAGACTGTGAAAGGAATTTAGTGCTGTATTGCTTCTTTTGTGGTGTTGGGTTTTTAGATGAACTTGTACGTGAATTTGTTGCACCTCTAGACCCTTTTGAATCTTTGGAGCCTGTTTGTTCGTCGTGGTAGAAAACCTTCAAAATTAGCGTGTTCTAAAATCAGTTTGGGAAATGTAAGGAAACTGAAGGGCTATATGAATGCTTAAGATTTATTTTTACTTATATAGAAATTTATAGCATAGTTGTCCTAAGTTTCAGAAATTTGCTCTTATGTAAATATCTGGTTCGGGTTCACCTACAACCTCAGATGAAAAGTGCATCAGAATGTCTCTGCAGTGGCCCGACTCATTCGGGGGAAGCTATTGTCTCTCCTTGCGTTAGGCCAGGGCTCATCTTACCCTGAAACCTGAGCTCCCACGGCGGTAGGAGTTCTAAGTGCACATGGGTAGCAAGCCCCAGAAGTTAAAGTTCATCCTAAGTGCATAGGTTCCTTTACTTCTGAGAAGATAACAAAATAAAATCTGTCCTCCCGTTTATTTCTCTGAGGAGAGCATGTGCCGTGTCATCAACGCGTGATTCTTGATTTCCCGTCATTCACGGTGACTTGCATGTTCTCTAGGTCTCTGCGATGAAATGTGGCCTCTTGCCGATCTCCCCGGAGGCACTTTCCCTTGGAGAAGTGGCTTATCATGATTATCATGGGATTCTGGTTGATGAGGAAGAAAAAGTATTAATTCAGAAAAATTTGGGCCCTAAAAGCAAGGTCAGTGGGCATCTAATGTGGTCTTTAAGTTACAGAGGGAAGAAGTTGTTAAAGCGCCAGTCTCCTTGCCTCGCTCCTTAGGGCTTTCATGTTTCCCTCTCAGGTTCTTATTCTGCGGAACCACGGGCTCGTGTCTGTTGGAGAGAGCGTCGAGGAGGCTTTCTACTACATCCACAACCTTGTGGTCGCCTGTGAGATCCAGGTGGGTGGTGGCCGCTCAGGTCGGTCTGCAGCTTATCTGGGTGTGTGCAGGGTTTCCGTAGAGTTTCGGTACTTGTTTCATAGGAATGGTTCTTTGCATAGTCTCTTTGCCAAAGACGAGCTTCTGGATTTGGAAATTGGCCAGAGCAAATGCCATTTGACTGATTGATGCTGACAAATGATTACTGGGCTTTTCATTTCTAATTTTTTATTATTCAAATATGTCAGCCACCACCATTTACGGAGCACCTGGTATCAGGTGCTTCATGGATGTTATCGCATGTTCTTTCACTTGCTCCCCATGGCACTGTTTGTGAAAAAGCACATGCAGAGAGGCGGAGCCTTGCCTGTGGCCCATGGCCGTGAGCGCCACTGAGCCAGGTTGGCTCAACCCCAAGTTTGCGCTCCCTCCACTGTTACGTTGACTTACGTTCTGACAGTACTGCGGTCCCCAGGCTCCTTCATGCAGTCTTCAGAGGTGCTTTGTTTGCCCATTTCTCCTCCAAGCATGAGCGCCCAATATTTTTGTTACACGAAAGGAACTTCTGAAAATAACCTTGTGTGTGAATATTTATTGCTATCCGTTCTCCATGTTTGATTCTTACACTCTGATGACGTGGTTTCTTTTGAAACTTACGTTTCTGTCTCAGTGATCTCTCATAGCCATCGGGCCCTCCCGCCTCAGTAACGAACTCAGAACTGCTGTTTGCTTGTTTTGGAAAAGGTTCGGACTCTGGCCAGTGCAGGAGGGCCAGACAACTTAGTCCTCTTGGATCCTGGCAAGTACAAAGCCAAGTCCCGTTCCCCGGGGTCCCCGTCAGGGGAGGGCACCAGCTCACCTCCCAAGTGGCAGATCGGCGAGCAAGAGTTCGAAGCCCTGATGCGGATGCTCGATAATCTGGTAAGAATGTTGCTACCACGTGATGATAAAGTTTTTGTTCTGAAAGCATAAGTGCTGGTGTTTTTATAGCAAGTGAAATGGCATGAAACTGTCTGCATGCAGTATCTGAGTGCTTCCACCCTCCCAAATCATGAAGGAGCACAGGGCAATATAACTTCTAAGCTAAATCACCGCAAAATGCAGAGGTGAGGGTTTCTTGTCATCTTTTGTTGTCTAAAGGTAATCCACACTTAAACTGTGGGGACAAGAGCGCGGGGAATGCCCTGCTCTGAAGCAGGCTGCTGGGCTGGGGCTCAGTTGGTTGAGTGTCTGACTCTTGATTTCAGCTCAGGTCATGATCTCCCGAATCATGAGTTCGAGCCCGTGTTGGGCTCTGTGCTGACAGTGTAGAGCCTGTTTGCGATTCTCTGCCCCTCCACCACTCATGTTCTCTCTCTCTCTAAGAAAATGGAAATAACTAAAAATAAATAAAATAGGCTGCTGGGTAACTCACTCCTAGAGTAGTAGCCGGCTTGGTACTGTCCCCCCACAAGCAAGCCATCCGGGGGTGCCTTCTACATCCGCTCGCCAAGTGCTTTGTTTTTTGTTTTAGTGGTAACTTCTAGCTACGTGGGGCCCGATTACTGTATTTCACAGACATTTGCTGCTGATTTACTGGTGGGAGACCCCTTCCTCCAAATTGCAGGGACACGGAGCGCAGCACAACACAGGAGCTGGGACGTGGTGTATTCAGCATTTAGTAAGGATGTTGTGGTGCTACCCAGCAGGATGTGGCCTGTGGTAGAGGGGTCGGGGAGGGATCTCATCCCTTTGCAGGCATCAGGGAGAAAACCTGCCGTGGATGGCACTTGGAGGTGGTCTTGGAGAGCAGGTGAAGTTGAGGTAGGCTGAGATGGGAGAAGGAGGGTGTGTGTGTGGACTGCAGGCACTGCAGTGGGCGTGGGGGGTGGGGGTGCCTTCCAGGCACTTGTCTGGTATGAGCAGCTTCTTTAAATATTTACATCAAGACACCGTAAGACATAGGACTCTGTCGTACAGAGACATTTGGCTCCGTGCTTGCTGCAGGGTCATACTGTTGGGATAGAGTTCGGGAGAGTCTGTCGTCTTTCTGCACGACATCAGGTGGTGTAGACACAAGGACCGGTCCCAGGAGCGTGGGACCGAGAAGCCTCCGGAAGGGCTGGAGGCCCCGTGTGTTGCTGTGGCCACGCTGGGCACTCTGGACAGCGGCTCCCGGGCCAGCCGGGTACGTTTCAGCCTTGCAGGACAGCGTCCCGATTGTTGTACGCAGTCTCACGTGGGAGGGGTGGCTTCAGAAGGCAGGAAGCTTAACTTTCTTGAAGCTGTTGGAACAAAAAGAATTCATGGGTCTGATTCAGGGTGTGCTAAGTGTCGTCAGGAGCTGGATTTGATGAGTCAGGGAGGAATGAACAGAGAAAGCAGAATCTTCCATAGCTTTTGAATTCATTTGCGCCGTACAGGCGGACTGTGTTAACTGACCATCTTCTATTGAGCCAATAGCCATTAATAGGACACAGGGAGTTTATGACCCATCCCCAGAGGCGGACAAACATCCCAGATGTGGCCGCATATCTGTGATGGGTCCTGACAGCATGAGCAGAGCTGCGGAGGCAGAGACACTGGCCGCAGGCCAGGATTGGTCCCAGGAGGCAGGAGGAGGGTGAGGCGCACTAAGAACATGGAAGAAGCAGCTGGAGTTAGGTGGCGGCAGATACCCCTGCGGGGCTCCCTGTCTTACAGCCTCTCCTCTTTCCTCCTGGCGGATGCTGTGGTCTCACTGCTCTTTACTTAGAAGTCAGGGAGGGATCAGCAGAGGGGACCAAGAGTCGAGAATGCAGCCCACCACGTCTTGTGTCCTCAGTGCATTCTAGAAGGTGGAAGGAGAGAGATCAAAATCAGGCAATGACTCTTAATGTGATAGAGGAGGGAGAGGAAGGATGAAGAGACAGGTAAGTGAAGCGTTCGTTACAGGGGTGTTGTATTCAGTGTCCCTGATATGCGCAGGCTGTTATGTGGTTTTAATATTAGAAGGCTGTGTAGTTTGTAAGAAGTAATAATTATCACAGTCCATGTTTTAACTTAGCATTCTTTTTTTTTTTTAATTTTTTAAGTGTTTTATTTACTTTGAGGGACAAAGTGTGAGTGGGGGAGGGGCAGAGAGAGAGAGGGAGACACAGAATCCGAAGCAGGCTCCAAGTTCTGAGCTGTCAGCATAGAGCTGAATGTGGGGCTTGAACCCACAAGCCATGGGATTGTGACTTGAGCCTAAGTTGGACGCTCAACCGACTGAGCCACCCAGGCACCTCATCATTCTTTTTTTTTTTTAATGTTATTTTTGAGAGAGAGAGAGTGAATGAATGAAATCTCAACCAGGTTCTGTGCTGTTAGCACAGAGCCTGATGCAGGGCTCAAAACCCGGAAAACCATGAGATCATGACTTGAGCCGAAACCAAGAGTCAAATGCTTAACTGACTGAGCCACCCAGGGGCCCCTTAACTTAACATTCTGATTAACCGTATATGTTTGCCAGTAATTGAGTAGGCTGGACAATAGTTGAAGATTCTCATACTGTAAGAACTATTTTAATATACACAGAAGAAATGCTGATTGCTTCCCAAACATGAAGATCTAATTCTAGCTTCCCACAGAAGGAGGGAATCCATATGTGTAACTATAAGCCACACAGTAGGTCCGAGGTCCAAGTACTGCCTCTACTTTTGGCTTGACAGCATTTTTTTTTTTTTTAACGTTTATTCGTTTTCTGAGAGACAGAGTGTGAGCAGGGGAGGGTCAGAGAGAGAGAGGGAGACACAGAATCCGAAGCAGCTCCAGGCTCTGAGCTGTCAGCACAGAGCCTGATGCGGGGCTTGAACTCATGGGCGGTGAGATCATGACCTAAGCTGAAGTCAGACACTTAACCGACTGAGCTGCCCAGGTGCCCGTGCCCCTTGGCTTGACAGCATTTAAAGGGGAAGAATAAAGACTAACACCATACTCTCTGTGGGTAAAATTTTGCAAAGTTCTGGTGGTTTATCCTGAAGTCATGGAGACTACTCAAGAGTCTTGGCTCCATCAGCAAGGGGAAACTTGAGTCAACAAGCACTGTATTTTTCTGAAGCAGCCTTGTACGGTGGGGCCATGCTCTCTTGTCGTTCGTAGCACAGCATGGTTGTCAGCATAAAAATTGAGGATAGACGTTTACCAATCTTCCGGGGGGGGGTGGGGAAGCGACCGCCGAGGGCTGCGTTTAGGGATTGTTACCGCCCTCTTTTAAATTGCAGTAAAGGGTGTTGGTAATGACAGTGGTCTCCCAAAGAAGAGAAGCACCCAGAGGGGAGAGAGTTCCCGAAGTGAGAGAAATGTGAATATTGTAAAGCACCTCGGCAAGGAGGGCACCGGCCAGGGCCGCTCTGATGTGACCTTCCTTCATTCTCCTGTCCTTCATGGGGAAGGTGCCGCGAGTGACTCAGTTCAGACATGAGACGGTGGGTCAGGAGCGAACTGAGCCAGATCCTTGGCCTAGGGTCTCATAAGGTGGTGGCCAGGACTGGATTCTCCTCAGAAGCCTCGATGGGGGAGAACCCACTTCCAAGCTCCCTGAGATTGTAGACAGGATGCATTCTCTTACCACTGTAAGAGTCGTGGCAGCTCGCTTCTTTAGAGCTGGCAACAGACAGAGAGACTCAAGATGGGTGCCAGCCTCCTGTGTAATACATCCTACATCACCTTTGCCAGATTCCACGGGTTAGAAGCAAGTCAGGTCCTGCCCGCGTTCCAGGAGGGAGGGCGTTATAGCGGGTGGGGACCGTGGGGAGCCACCATAAGTGTGTGCCACACCCACCAGATGCTGTGCCTGGGTGGAGGGATGGGGAGCACGTCGTCCTGGCCTTGGAGAGAGTGTCTCCGGGAGCCGGCAGACCGCTTGGTCCAGCACGTGGGGTAAGTGCCGTTACAGTGATGACAGAGTGTGAACCACTGGGGCCCAGGCCTTAAAGCCTCGTAAGTGGTTAGGAGGCAGAATTGAAGGTTGTTACATTCAAAGAAAGACCCAGTTGTCATGAGGTGTCCTTGTTTGATCTTCCCCAAAGCTTATCACAGTATCTTATCTAAACTTTATCATAAAAGGTTAAAAAAAAAAATTTATTAATAAGTAAGTTGTTTACAACCTTTACTGTAGCCAGCAGCAAGTAAGCCCATTTAAATACTCACTTTATTAACTTTTAAAAATTGAGGTTGCCTCGGTGGCTCAGTCAATTAAGCATCTGACTCTTTATTTTGGCTCAAGTCGAATTTCACAGTTCCTGAGTTCGAACCCCCACATTGGACTCTGCACTGACAGCGCAGAGCCTGCTTGGGATTCTCTCTCCCTCTGCCCCTCCCCTGCTTACACATGTGCACTCTCTCTTTATCAAAATAAATAAATATTTAAAAATTTTTGAAAAACTGAACACACTGTAGAACCAGCATGCAGATCAAAAAACAGCAGCACTGGGGTGGAGCCTGGCTGGCTCAGTCGGTAGAACAAGTGACTTGATCTCAGGGTTGTGAGTTTGAGCCCCCCGTTGGGCATGGAGCCTACTCAAAACAATAACAATGACAAAACAGCACCTCAGAAGCCCCTGTACCCTTTCAGGCACTTCCTTTTGTACTTTTAAGAAGTGATGAGTGAGTGGAATAGTGTTCTTTCACATTTGGTTTCTTTGACTCCGCATCACATTTGTGAGGTTCATCCTAATGTTGCAGCTGGTGCTGGACCATTGGCTCTGATTCCGGCCCCCTAGTCCGTTGCGTGGATATCGCACAGTTGGCCCATTCTGGTGTTGCTGGCTTTCCCTGACCTGGGGCCGCGGTCAGAATTCTGGTGAACGTATGCACGTCTGTTGGCATGCATCTGGGAGTGCAGACTCGTCGGGTGTGTGCGTGTCTAGCTTTTGTAGTTATTTCCACATGATTTCCTAAAGTGAACTGTTTTGAGAGCTGGCATATTGATGGTCTTTCAATCTCTTTGGACCCTAGGGTTACAGAACCGGCTACCCGTACCGGTACCCTGCTCTGAGAGAGAAATCTAAAAAGTACAGCGATGTGGAGGTTCCCGCGACTGTCACAGGGTACTCCCTTGCTAGTGACGGGGACCCGGGCACTGGCTCCCCTCTCAGACACAGTTTTCAGAAGCAGCAGCGAGAGAAGACAAGATGGCTGAACTCTGGCCGGGGTGACGATGCTTCTGAGGAAGGGCAGAACGGAAGCAGTCCCAAGTCGAAGACTAAGGTGTGGACGAACATTACACACGATCACGTGAAACCCTTGCTGCAGTCTCTCTCGTCCGGTGTCTGCGTGCCAAGCTGTATTACCAACTGCTTGGTCTGTGCCTACCTTACTGTTCATAGTTAGATGATGTAGAGCAAGTGGGGTAGCTGGGGCTTCGGAGGCTTTGGGAACCTAGCTTTGCCGACCTGGATTTCGAGCAAACCTTCCTCCTTAATCTTCTTTAGCCTGACCTGGAACCCGCTTTATGCATCCGCTGTACTTCAAGTAATACTGTCTGCTTGAAACTGCTTAAGATCCGTAGCACCTCTTCAGTAACCCCCACGTCACCTCACTTCTGTGTGTGGCGAAAATACTAAGTAACTTACACATGTTAACCTAAAAGTCGGAGCTGACATTTAATTCCAATCATATTCTAGGAATCCTAATGCTTCACGCACGAAAGGGAAGTTCGTCATAACCTGTTACGTTAGTGTCACCTCCAGACTGGTCTGCTCTTTAAAGGCTTCAGTGTTTTCTTAAGCAGTTTTCCCTGGTGTCTCACGGGCATTTTCTCAGCCGACCTCGTCCTTTCTCGTTGGCCTCCTTCCCTGTCGCTGTCCCAAAGCCTCCGAATGCTTTAAGCAACCACCTTGTGCATGGACTGTTGCATGTGAGTAGACGGCCGTAGTGGTGAGTCCTGTGGCTCCTGCTGGGTGTGGCATGACCCAGGTGCGGCGCAGGCCATCTGCAGGCACCAGTGACAGGTCCCGCGAGGCGCGCTTCATTTCCGTAGTCACAGACACAGCCCTCAGAGACGCTTTGCCGTCCCGGTGCTCACGCCCCGTGAGGACCGCCCTGCAACCCCGTCTCTGGCAGTTTGGCGGCTCCTGCGCCACACAGCAGGGGGCCCCTGGAGCGGCCGGGGCAGGCGCGCAGGTGATCCGCGGGTCGGGTGGCCTAACACGGTGTGCCCCGAGCAAGCGCACAGGGCCTCCTGCTCCCCTAATAACAGTGTTCTTACTTTATAGATTTATTCCAGAGAAGACAGTTCTGTCTTCCCCAGGTGGTCCTGGTGTGCGAGCCTCTGGGCTCCTGAGCGGACGCGTCACGTGGAGCCCGCCTCTCCTCTCTCCTCCCCCCAACTATCCCCCCCCCAGTCTCGGTTGTTTTGTTTTTATTTATTTTACTTGTTAAAGGGCGTGGTCCTAGGAACCACCTTCCTGCTGACGATAGAAACACACTGTGCTGAGCTGCTGTGGTGCCGTTTTCCAAGCACATGTGTAGCCTCAGCTTTGAGCTTTATTTGCTGTTGTCTTGAAACAATGTGAAATCACTTCGGGTGTTTTAGCCAATGTGCACATTGAAGGGAGACCTTGTTCAGCACTTAAATTTGTTTCCTCCTGCTCCGGAGTGTTGGGGATGCCAGGCGGTGTTCCCAGGTTGGTATGTTAACTTACAGTGACTGTTCTCAAGTTGCAAATGCCTTCAAGCTTCCGAGGTTATTGCTTTAATGTTTTGACTGAAACCTATTTTTAATGAAAAGCTGGAGTTATTTTTATTTGAGAAGATCACCGTCAGTGAGTACCTCACAGCTCACGCCCATCCCACACCCCCTTCACGGCGGCTAGTAAGCGTTTGTGTCTGTTGCTTTCTTTAAAGCCTTACGGTTTGTGGCCATCTTACTGCCTCCTGAAAGCACTCTCAAGGGCGTAACATTGCTGGCCTTGTTTTAATGTTCAGTGCCCACCCATGCCTCAGAATTAGAATTTGATTGGAAATCTGTTTGATTGGAGATCCAAAAAAGACAAAACGTGAAAGGCGTGGTGTGCTGATGCTACGCACTGATATCTAAAACAGCCTTTGAATAAGACCTCATGGAGCGCTTTGTTTGGGATATTTTTGTAACACTCTGAAGTATTAAGTTATATAAAATATTCGACATCACCAAACCCGTCCACCAGGCAGCCACCGTATATACGTCCATGCCGCAGTTTTTTTGGGTTGAAAAGCTGTGCCGGCAGCGCATTCTAATGCTGTAGTTTATTTTCATGCAGAACTTCGGTGATGCCCACTCTTGCCTTCCAGTCCACTTTCCCTTCTCCTGGGTGGCAACATCACATCGCTTTTCATGACCCTGCCATCTCATGCTTCCGGCAGCTTTGGCATTGATGACTCTCAGGGCGGTGAACCAATGTGCTCTGACGGGTCCCCCTGGCTAGTCTGCGGGAGTCACGGAGCATAGCTCTGTCGGCAGCCTGTGCCGGGCCTTGCGGATGGCGTGTGCTGGTCAGTCACGACTCTGGCTTCCACTGTTACTGGTTTCTATTTGCACACGCCCTGCCCCGATCCCACGCTGCGGTGACAGGAGGTGTGGTCATTGGTTCATTCTCTGTGATGTTCATGCATGACCAGGTGTGAGACACGTTGGACAGATTGGATGCTGTGGTGTCACGTCACCGTTGTCCCAGTGCTGACTTCTCTCCTGTTCTTGATATTTGCAGTGGACTAAAGAGGATGGACACAGAACCTCCACCTCTGCTGTCCCTAACCTGTTTGTCCCGCTGAACACTAACCCAAAAGAGGTGCAGGAGATGAGGAACAAGGTGCGTACTGGCTGCTGCCCGCGCGCGGTGGGGGTGGGGGGTGGGGATGGGAGGTGTCGCGTGCTTGCCTGGCGGAGGGCTCCTGCTGCTGCGGCTGTGCCAACAAGTGTGGCGCGTGAGCAGCAGACGGCCGGGGCCCCCGTGGTTCCTGAGCGGATGTGCGCTCACGTCATGGGGCAGAGTCAGACGCCACAGCCCGTTTCTGGCGGGAGCAGCCTTTGCCCCTGCATTGCGGCATTCATTCGCTGAGCCGTGAATGTTTGATGTGTCACATCGTGAGACCCACCAGTGCTCACAGTGTCACCCTGAGAGGGGCACACAGGGAGTGTTTCCCCTCGAGTACTGAGTTCAGTGAGGGACCAGTGCTTGCCAGAGCCGTCCGGAAGGTGCAGAGTCCATCCCCTTAGACTCAGAAACTGCTAAACAAGCCGGACTGGCACCATCAGGCGGGCACTACGGCCCCGCGGGGCCCTGAGGGGCGGGGCTCTGGGGCCCCAGTGCACGCGCAGAATGACTCACAGGCCCAGCGAGTCTTCTCTGTACTATTGATGTGTGTGTCTCCTCCTTGCGCCCTCAGATCCGAGAGCAGAACTTGCAGGACATTAAGACGGCTGGCCCCCAGTCCCAGGTTTTGTGTGGTGTGGTGATGGACAGGAGCCTCGTCCAGGTGAGAGCCCAGGGTGTCTGACGTTAGTGGGTGGTGGCTCTAATGACTGACTGCTCCGAAATTATTCTTGAATTGGCAGGAATGACACTGTGAGGTAAGTGCTCTAGGCAAGCGGTTATCTCTGAAAAATCCTCATGATGAGAAAAAACCTTCCACTTTTCCTGAAATTGTAGACCTAGCCAAGCATGCCCACAGCTGTGGCCTCCCCAGCCCCCTCCGTACAGTGCATGCCTGTGTGAGGGTGGCACTCACGCCGCCTGCTTTGGGACCTGGATTCGCCCTGGTTTTGGCAGTATACTGTGGAAAATGCTAGAAGAGAGTGGGTTTAACAGACTTTCTGTTCTCATGTATATTGCTCTCTGCAATAAAGTGCTGCTTGGGGAAAAGTGGTGACAGAGGGCACCTGTAAATGTCCACATTTACATGCCTTTCTGGAAGAGAACTGTGCTTTGTGGCACGTTGCAGATGGTCGTGTAAGTAGTTACCTCTGAAAATTAAGTTGCCACCTACTGCTTCAAACGCGACTCTGCAGAGTAGGCGTTTGTGCTCTTAGTCGGGCCAGCCGTGGTCCCGGTCTCGTGGTCAGTGTCTGCACGTGCACCGTCACCCCTGCCTCGCTCGCCGTGGACGCCTGTCCCTGCCGCATGCTCCCAGCCGGCTCCAGCCCGTGCGCGCAGCTGCTGTTCAAAGCCGGGCCTGGTGGGCTCTGACGACTCAGTTTACTGTTGCAGGACGCACCCCTCTCTGACTGTACGGAGACAATCGAAGGGCTCGAGCTCACAGAGCAGACCTTTAGTCCTGCTAGATCTCTGTCTTGTAGAAAGGTACTCACCGCCCTGTCCTCAGCCGCCTCTTGGCACGCGCTGCTCTTCCACCTGCCCGTCCCCCACCCCCACCCCCCGCCTGCTCCTGCTGGGCTCCCCCTTCGTTATCCCGTCTCTGAGACGGAGTTCCGTTCTTCCTGTTCTGTTCCTTAATTAAAGTATTTGCTATGAGGTTATTTTTATCGTTCTCAGCCTCCACGAGGTTGTGGAGAAAGGGCCCCCGTTCACGATGCGGTGCATTTCTGAGGGTTGCACGTGACTTTGGTCGGTGCATGCTGTCGGGTTTTAGTTCGCCTTTTAGCGGTGCCGCGGGCAGCAGGCCCTGTGCAGCCTCCGCCTCTGCTTGCTGTGCTGTGAGCGCACGCGCCGTGACGGTGGCCCCTGGAGGTTGTATGATGGAAAGACAGCAGTTCAGGGGAATGGGAAGTAACACCGGACAATCTGTTGTTGATGAGATGTACTTACTTTTTCTCCTAAAACAAAAACAAAAAAATCCTAGGTAATTCTTGAAAAAATGTTTCAAGGGGAAGAAAGACATGAAAACGTGAAGCCCGGAGTAGTGCTCTGTGCACGCAGGCCTGACGCGGATGGCAGACCTGCCCCCTCGGGAGGAGTCCCGGAAGGGCCCCGCAGGGGTGCTGACCGCAGGACGGGCCGCCTGCTTGGGGGGGGGGGGTGTTCAGAGGAGATTTGTAGGGTGTGTCTTTTCCATCCTGCGCCTCCAGGAAGCTGCCGGACTGGTGTCGTGCCGTCCCCGCTGCCAGAGGAGCAGGTTTGCACCAGAGGCTCCGTGCTCCGTGTGCGAACCCACCCACGATGCTGATTTGCCTCCTTGGGTATTAATCCAGCAGGTCCCGGTCTTCCTTATCCTTCGAATGCACTTTGAGCTGTTGTTCTTGGAGGGACTTCTCAGAGCAGGGAGACAGGTGGCCTTTCCTACAGGTCTCAGCACTTTGGGCTGCCAGCCGCTGTGGTCGGTCTCGTGGCTCATCATTTTCTCCAGTGCGTGGAGGCGTGCCGCGTCCGTGAGCCCAGGGGCCTTACTGTGCGGGGTCCCCGCCCTGGCTGCCACCTGTAGTCCTTGGGCAGAGCTGGTTGACGCCGTCACTGCTCTGCAGTCTCTCTGGCCCGGGGTCGCACGTAGTGCTTCCTGCTTGCCCCTCGTTCAGGGTCTCCGGAAGGTAGGCTGGTTAGCTGTATTTAAAGCGGACTTTTTTGGCCAGTTCCTCGTCCAGCCCCAGTTTTGTTTTCATTCTGACGTGTCTGACTCGGATGTACGTCACGGTCATCTGTGAGTACTTCATCAAGTACAGATACGGGGTCCCCCCCACTCCAGCCAGGAAGTCAGAGTCGCTGAGAGTGGGATTCGCCTGGGGGTGCTGCATCCAGGCGGACTCAGTGCCGGAAGCTGCACCCAGCCCAGGCCGGGTTCTTGTTCCCGCCGGCACCCCCTGCCCAGGCTCCTGCCGCTCCCGCTCCCGTTTGCACCCTTGGTCTTTTCCCGCATTTGCTCACTTGGTCTTCTTCTCATTGTTATGTTGAGAGTATGACTCCATCTGTGACTTTGTCTGAAGCTCTTCCCGCATCTTTTGTGCGGATCTCAAAATGCAGGCGGCATTGCCCCCTCTGCAAGGTGCTGCTGCTCTCGGCAAGCTGCGTTTCTCCTTGACAAAGTGAAAAGAACTTTATTACGTGTCCTAAAAATGTCCTCTTCCCGATGAGGCAAATATGTAGATACTTGCTTTTCATTTGAGAATCTGAGGAATGTGGGTCTGGGGCTTAGGAAGTAGGGGCTCTGGGGAAGGACTTTCCTTTGCTTCCATCCCCCCTTCCTGGTGACGGCCGTTCCCACAGGCGGTGTCGTCTTCTGCCTAAAGGAGGAGTGGTGGGTTGTCAGCCACACCCTGAGGGTCTGGCTGAAAAAGAAAGACTGAGCCCAGCCTAAGGCTTTCTTGACTCCATGTTGCTTGCACCAGCACGGAAGCTGCAGCAGTCTGGCCGCCTTCTGGAGGCCACTGCCAGTGAGCTGGGCTGTCACATAGTAGCGCCTATAAGTTCATGCCGAAAACTGCCAGGGGCATCCGGGACCGTGCTGCTGGCTTTGCACACAGTGAGCTTCCCTGTTCTCTGTGCACCTGCATGTGCCTGGGTGGAGTCCCCACACGTGGCGCTGCGTGGTGGAAACGTGAGAGTCCTGGGCCCACCTTGCAGACTTACTCCGTGAACTCGGTGTCGAGCGCCCAGAATCGCGTGGCCCAGCACTAAGAATGTAAATTCAAATCTGAGTGGCTGAGTGGGTTTTATGGGTGAAAAGCCTGATGCTTGGAGAGGTCGGGCCATTAGCATGTTGCATTCCACGCCAGGCGCCTCAGCCAAGCTCAGGAGCAGTTACTGGGCGCTCAGAGCCATGTTCTGTGGCTGGACGTGAGGGGAGTAACGAGGGCCTCTGCGTGGAGAGCACTTACTTCCCGTCCTGGCTTCTCAGCCCAGGCTGTCGCCCCGTGGGGGACCCGTTTCCCTCCACACACCAAACTTTGTTTCCTTTCCCCCCAGATAGCAAGGTCCCTCTGTCCCCAAGTCTGGTCAGAGCCCGGGTCTTGGGATCTTGGCTGCTTGGCCCTCTGCTGAGGAATGTGGAGGAAGGAGGCCCGCCCCCTGCCGGCAGAGGTGGGAACTGAGGAGCCTTGAGGATCTGGGGTCTCCGTGTGGGAAGGGCCTTGTTCCTCTGCAGGCTCCTCTCTGCCAGTTGATTTTTGATATTCATGCCTTGTTTTGAACTGTTGAGTTAAAGGGATTTAAACATTTCTCTCCAACCTCATAGCACCTGGTCGTTTGGTTGGCAGTGCTAATGGGGTGCATGTGCAGCGGGCCAGGTGCCCCAGCTTGTGGGACACCCCCGCTGTCACCCCGGCAGCTCTTCCCCACAACAGCAAAACTGGAGCCCAGGCGCAGGGAACAGGCTCTACCGAGAAGAAGGATTCGATTCCTTGTCCTGAGGAGACAGGGCAGCTTCCGAGTGAAAAGCCAGTTGACTTCGGGTCAGCCTTGGTCAGAAAGTGGGCTCCCCTTGACCTTCCAGGTTGTCTCGGCTCTTGAGGCTCTCGGAGCAGAGGCGGCCAGTTCCAGCAGGTCCTTCCCTTCTCTTCCTGGGTCTGCATCCCGGGTCACTCTTGGGGTGCTCTGGACGCTCTGCACCCAACCTGCTGGACAGTGACCCCTCAATCCGGGTTGCCCAGCCTTTGCCAGGGCAGCAGGTGGCCCAGGTGAGCTGGCTGTCCCCAATCTGGCTCTGGCTCTCGAGCACGTCGCTCGGCACGCTCTGTGTCTGGTGCTCGCCCCTCACTGAGGAGAGTGTCGACAGAGCAGGCCTGGCGTCAGGATTTTGGCTGCTTCTCTCCTAGGTGGTTTTTGGAGGCCCCCATTAAGTAACGCACATGTGTGTGAGTTCTGGCTGACTTCCTCGGCGAATAACCCAGGGCATTTGGGGGCCAGCCAGGGTGGGCTGTGTGCGGAGCTTCGCTGGGGCAGGCGAGGGTGGGCTGGCCGTCACGTGCCCAGGGCTGCCTCCCTCCCTCCCCGCCCCCCCCACTCTGCTCTGGGGCCCACGTGCCCCCTGTGCCCCGCCCCAGGCCTGTCTGTTCCCTGCAGATTGGGTGTGACCTGAGAGCTGCTTTCTCTCTGTTTTCTTCTCTTTTCTTCATGTTTCTAGTTTTCCAAATAGCTCAGACAAATACTGGTATTTTGAGACTTTAAAACAATTTCTCGGTGTTTTAGGACAAGTTTAGGAGCTGGTTATAAGCCAACACATACTCACAAGGACAGAACTTACATGTGAACTTAGATAGCAAGCAGGTCTCCGAGCACACTTTCCCTGACCCTTGACATTTTCTCCTGTCGCGAGGAGAGCAGTTGACTTAAAAAGGCCGCCCTTCCACCCCGCCTGTCAGCACGGAGCCGGCCTTCCGGAGCTGCTCTGCTCTGTGCTGTCTGTCTGCACCGCCTTGCCTGTGCTTCTGAACCCAAGGGCTCTCCTGTGGGTTTTCTTTCCTCCTGGTACCTTTGTTTTGTGGCATCGAAATTGTGTTTCTCTGTCTCCTACCCCTGGAGGCCGCAGTCCGGCCTCCGCCTCAGGGCCCAGGGCGATCCCCAGGCCGAGTCTCAGGGATGCGTGTGCTCCCAGAAACCCCTGGAAACCTGCCCACCCCGCCTGCAGCCTTGCCCGGGATGGGGGAGAGTCCCTGCGGGCAGGGCTCACACCGACGATGCGCCCCTTTTTGTCCGCAGGGGGAGCTGGTGACGGCCTCCAAGGCCATCATTGAGAAGGAGTACCAGCCGCACGTCATCGTGAGCACCGCGGGCCCCAACCCCTTCAGCACGCTCACCGACCGGGAGCTGGAGGAATACCGCAGGGAGGTGCAGCGGAAGCAGAAGGGCCCCGGAGGTGAGCATGCGCGTCCTGGGCAGTCCTGGGCACGCTGGCGCAGGCCACACAGGCTGTCCCCGAAGTGAGAGAAAGCGCTGTGCCCACTCCTTTGTGCCCAGGTGTTGACGGTGGGTGATGAGGTCCGTGGGTCGCATGAAAGAGCAGCCTCGGTGTGCTCAGGACCAGAGTGTCCCTGAGCGCCCATTTCCTAGTTCCGAAGGAATACGAGCATAAGACACACTTGTGAGTGTGCACGGTGTGTGTGCCAGAGACCGTGTTGGAGAGCCGAACGTCTCCCTTGCTGTGCCCGTGTGCCGGCAGGCCCGCGGCCCATGTGCGGCCTGCCCTGGCGTGTCCCCTGGCGTGTCCCTGCCCCAGCGGGGAGTGTGGCCGCGTGCTGGCGCGGCCCTTTGTTTCTCTCGGTGACTCCCTGACGCAGGAGGTGAAATGCAACGGGACATTTTGCAACACATGGAAGTAAACGGCTCTGAGAGCCAGAACCTCACGGAGCAGGTTGTTTCCAACTTTAGGTTTTTAAAAGTAGATGCAAGAATTTTGAGAACGAGAGGTGAGCCTCCCACTGCCTGTCTGCCAGGAAGGCTCCGGTGGGTCTGCGTCACTTCCCCCGTCAGCCCTGGTTGAGACCAGGGAGAGCCTGGGCGCAGACCCCTGCCCCTCCGCCCAGGAGGGTCGTGCTGCTGTCCTCAGGGCCTTAGGTCTTTGTACTGGAGCCTCTGGTCCTAAGTAGGGACCACACTCCCTGCTAGGCCTGCTCCCTACAAATCAGCCTTCTGGAATGGAAGTCCCACAGCGTGCCGTGGCCCTGGGTCTGCGGGGTATTGACCTGGGAACTAGTATTGCTCCTGAGTCTCTGATTTGCCCTGGTTTAGGTTTTTCTGGTTTTGTTTTAGACTAAATAATACATTTTGTAGCTGCTGTTGAAATTTGGTAATGCAAAAGACTGTTGTTTTCCGTCTGTGTCACTTTGTTAGGTGTGCATGAAAATTAAGACTTCGTGCACATCGATTCCGAGGGAGCCCGGTCTTCCTGTCACCCCGGTCCCTGCCTCTCTGATCGTCTCCCTGGCATGTGCACACAGCCCTGCCGAGAGCTCTGTGCTGTCACCATAAGTCCCTGCCTCAGAGTAGAGCCCCGGGGGTGGTGCGTGGGCCGGCCCTCATTCCAGAGCACTCGTGCGTCTGCCCCTCCCGTGTCGGGGGGCCTGGATTACAAGACGTCAAACCACAAGACATACAGGAGTTTCCCCCACACATGAGGCTCCGCGAGGAGGGACAGTCCAGCAGTCCAGCGGACAGGACAGCTGTGACCGTCCTCTGTGACCACAGAGCTGTCAGCAGCGGGAGTGCCTGTGGAGGCCCCGCCCGCACTGCAGCTGGCCTTGGCGTGGGGGCAGGGATGGGGTGGGTGCCGTAGGTCAGCGCTTCACTTCTGGCCGGACGGAAGAAAGCCTTGGGGCTTTGGCACCTTCTCCGGGTTGAGGGAACTTGTAGGAGATGCGAAGGCCTTTGTTTATAGAAATTGGACTTCAGGAAGGTGAGTTCACATCTCATTGAGATCAGAGGCCCATTCAGATAACGTTGTTCCAAATAGGGGACCTAGTGATGCTAACCCTTAACAGAAAAAGTGTAAGTAAGAGAAGGAGATTTAGGGAATGAAGATAACATTGGTATGTATTTTTTTCTAAACGAAAAGTAGACTTGAGTTTCCCATATCTTGGGTCCTAGTACTTGTAATTTTTCCTCTGGTCCTTATCAGATATTTTATTTGAGAAAATAAAAATATGCTTTATAGCTGCCAATTTTTAAAAAAACATTTTTTTTAATGTTTTATTTATTTCTAGGAGAGAGAGAGACAGTGTGAGCAGGGAGGGTCAGAGAGAGAGGGAGACACAGACTGAAACAGGCTCCAGGCTCTGAGCTGGCAGTCAGCACAGAGCCCGACGCGGGGCTCGAACCCACGAACCGCGAGATCATGACCTGAGCGAAAGTCGGACGCTTAACCAACTAAGCCACCCAGGGCCCCTATAGCTGCCAATTTTAAATTATTGGTAGAAAATGCTCTACATAGAAAATGAAAACCCATGTGATTCTCACGTTCCATCCACCCCTTGAGGAGGTGAGGTGAACAGGGACGCTGGGCTGCTAGCTCAGCAGTGGGGAGGGGCTCCTCCCTGGACAGATAAGGACAGGCCAGGGGTCGCCAGTCACAGTGCGCCACAGTATCGGCTCTGGCGGTTTCTCTCTGGAGTAAGAATGGAAATTAATTTAGTTTCCAAAGTTGTTAAATCTTTCTAAAATTTAGAGGCATGGTCACAGTGGGCTTGCTTCGTCCTGGAGGGGTGAAGGCAGCGTGGTCATGAGCCCTCCCAGTCTCCTAGATAGATGCAGCCAGACGGGCTGGGGGTGCGGGGGGCAGCCTGCCTTGGAGGAGGGTGAAGGCTCATGATGTCTGAAGCTCTTCACCGTGTGCTGCTCACTGTCCGTCTGCAGAGAACCTGGATGAGAGCAGAGAGGAGAAGGAGAAGAGTCCTCCAGAGCCCCCTGCTGGCCCCCACACCCCCCCCAGCACCCCCGTCAAACTTGAGGAAGGTGAGCCCTTGCTGCCCCGCTGTGGGATGGCCTTCGGGGTCCGGGGCCCACCAGGAGCAGTGGGCTTGGGGTTGTTGCCCCATGTGGGGTGGCGGGGAGCAACCGGGAGTGCGGTCGTGGGACCAGGCGAGGAAGCGCGCGTGCGTTTGGACGCCGCCCTCCTCCCTGGCGCTGGCACTGTCCTCGGTAACTTGAGGCCAGATGGTTATTAGTGAGAGGTCGGGACGAGGCGGGAGGGTAGGTTCTGGGGACTGGACCCCACCTTCGTTACGATGTCTGTTTTGCCCACCGCTTACACGGTCCTTAGACTTTCCTGAGTGCAGGTTACCCCTCTGGAAACGTCTTCCATCCTGTCTGAGCCGCGGGACCTCGTTGGACCTGCCGCAGTAATCGGTCCCTGCCGAGCGCCGGCCTCCGTCGGCCTCTCGGACCACGCACTGCGTGTCTGTGGCGTGCGGCCCGCGTGTCTGTCCCTCCGTCTTCCGTGTCGTGCTTCCCATGCCTGCTGGGGGCCTGTGCGCCGCCCTCTCCCGTTCTTTGTCCACAAGAATGGCTCCGCCGTTCTTCCGTAACCCGCGGCTGTGACTGAGTGCCTAGGTTCTCTCTGTGCTTTTCTCTTCCTGTGGCTGCATCACAAGCCGGAGGTGGATGTGCTAAAGAGTACCTGTTACCATAGTAAGTACCGCCCGGCCGGCCCGCTGCTGCCTGACCGCACCCCTGTGCTTCGCTTCATTCTCCTGCTTCTCTGTTGTTCATTAGGGTTTGTTTTCTGTTTATTCAGAATAAAAATAGAGCCCCCCCCACATCCCTTTCTTGCACCCGATTCCTCCATCCCAGGCAGTGGCATCTTGGCAGGGCCTCGGTCTCCAGAGAGTTGGGTGGTGGCAGCCTGTCCCTGGGGACCCCGGACTGAGGGCACTTCTCAGGGCGCCCTGGGCCTCGGAAACTCCGGAATGATTATGTTGCCCGGATCAGCCCTTGACTGCTCGGTGGGAGGGTTTTGCTGTTTGGATCAGACGTCCGTCTAGACTAGGTTCAGACCTCGCAGGACTTTGCCACTCACTGGGTGTTTGGATCTTTGCTTAAGCTGAGTGCTCAGACTTAATTTGAGGTGGGGCAGAAGAGCTACATTTGCCACTGTTTTTTGTTTTTTGTTTTTTTTTTTAATTTCTAGGAGAGAGAGAGACAGCGTGAACAGGGGAGGGTCAGAGAGAGAGGGAGTCACAGACTGAAACAGGCTCCAGGCTCTGAGCTGGCAGTCAGCACAGAGCCCGACACGGGGCTCGAACCCACGAACCACGAGATCATGACCTAAGCAAAAGTCGGACGCTCAACCGACTAAGCCACCCAGGCGCCCCTATTTGCCACTGTTTTTAATATGACTTTTAGCCACGTGATGGAAGTTCCATGAGGCACCACAGACAACCTGTGTGCTTTGCAGAGTGCATCTCAACTTCCTCCCGCCCTAGCCAAGTGAGGACATTTCATTATCCTGGGACAGAAGGTGGCTAAGGGCAGGGGACGGGGCAGCGCCAGCCTCCCAGAACCTAAGTGCTAAGTGTCTCGGGCCCAGAGCCTTCTTTGCCGGCTGCACCTCCCCCACACTCTGTCCGGAGCCCCTCCTGACTTCCGGCTCCATCTCCCCCTCCATCTCCCCGTCCTAGATGGTTTGCTGTTGCCTGAGCAGCCAGGCGCCTGTAACTCCTAGGCTGTCCCCCTCCCCCCAACCTCGCCCATCAGAGTCTGTGTAGAAATCTGGTGACAGGGACCTTCACTAGCAGCCCGCCCGCAGACCACGTAGGCTTTACCCATTTGTTTCCATGTTCAACTTGTGAGGATGGCCCGATGTTTTGCTGCTACCCTTACGTCATAGTTCATCTCTCTTGATTTTCCAGCCTAAAATGGCTATATTTTGTTTGATGCGGATACCGCGCACGGGTCTGGGAGTAGCTGTGATTTTTCTGTGCTTTCCTTCCCCGGGGAAGCCCGGTGTTACGGACTGAAATTTAGGCTTAATTTCAGGACTACTAGTAATGTGCCCTTAGGATTCTAGAACAAATTTCTATTCAAGTGCTAATGCAGGACATTGTCCTACTGAAATGCTCTCTGCTCGCCCACCTCTCTGACTGGGGACCGAGGCCCTGTCAGCGAGCGCCCTGTCCCCGAGCAGGAGCTGCAGCCGGCCCTGAGATGGTGCCTACGTTCTGTACTCTGAGCCCCCGGCCCTGAGCCCCCTGAGTAGAGCAGACCTCACCTAAAGTTTCACTCTCGTGTCGGTAACCCCCCCCCGAGTCCAGCGCCGGAGGGCTCCGTGCGGGGCTCTGCCTTGCTCTTGGGGTCCCCCCGGCCCCCCGAGGTCCGGGAGCCGCTCTTCAGCCCTGTCTCTCCTACCCCGCCCGCCAGAGCTGCCGCAGGAGCCCGCCTCCGGAGAGGACAGTGACGCTGCCACCTTCAAGCCGACTCTCCCCGACCTGTCCCCTGATGAGCCTTCAGAAGCGCTGGGCTTCCCGACACTGGAGGAGGAGGAGGAGGAGGAGGAGGAGGAGGGGCTCTGTGAGGCCCGCGAGCCCCCCAGCCCCGCCAGGTCCCCCCTGGTGGCCAGCCCCGAGCCGGCCTCCACCCAGGCGGCTGAAGAGGCCGCCTCCCCAGCTGCCGAGGAGGGGGCTGCCGTGGACCCTGGCAGCGACGGGTCTCCGGGCAAGTCCCCTTCCAAAAAGAAGAAGAAGTTCCGCACCCCCTCCTTTCTGAAGAAGAGCAAGAAGAGGGGGGACTCCTGAAGGCCCCGTCCTGCGCCAGCCACCGCCCCCAGACCGTCCCCGAGCGTCTCGTGTTGTCTTCCCGTGTGACGGAATGCGAAAGCCCGCCCCCCTGCGTAGCTCGAGCTCCCCTCGCGGCGACCAGACCCCCACGTACGCCGGTGCTCCCCTCGCGTGCGCACAGCGCCCTGCCCCCGTCCCTCCCGCCTCCCCCCGCAGCCCCCAGTTCTGGGGGAGGCGGATCCACATCCCTCCTGTCTGCGCGCCCCCTCTCCCCCCGGGGTGAGAAGTCCTGGCTCCGGCCGGGCAGTTGGAGGCCCTGCCGGCTCTGGCCGTGGCCTCTCTCTCCTTCTGTCGTAAAGTGACCCACGCCGTGTGTCTGCTAGTCTCCCCTTCCCCCCGAGGTCTCAGGCGACTGGATCTGAGCTGTAGTTGCCGGGTGGCGCCGCCTGCCGGGTGAGCGAGCGCACTCTGCAGATACAAAGCCTCGGTCCTGTGGAAACCCCTGTGCCTGCCAACGGCCGGGCCCGTGACAGCCCGTGAGCGGGGGTTAGGGCTGAGCCGGAAGCCCCGACAGCAGAGGGGCCCGTGTCCGCCCAGCACAGCCCACGCGTGGTCGCGTTACCCTGAGGCCGGAAACTGGCTCAGGGCTCCCCGTTCCTTACTCGCTGGGGTCTCTAGATTCCTGTCGTGGGGAAGATACGTCAAGGTGAGGGTGGGGGTGGGGAAGAGTCCTTTCTCGAATTTTCCTTCAGTAGGTTTGCAGTTCACCCTACGATTTTTACCGTGAATGGGCCACTTTTTAGTTTTCCCTCTGCTCACTTCTCTGGGGGACGTTTTGGACCGAGACGGGGTCTTCTGTTACTTTAACTCTGCCTGAAAGACCCCTCCCCCCCAGGGTTTGGTGAAAGGTGGCCCAACACCAGCCCGGCGGTCCCTCCCTCACTGCTTCCACCAGGCGCTTCGGAGCCTGACTTGCTCTCCTTGTTCGACCTGGTGATTCTCACTTAACTCCGACCCAAGAAACCACGTGAAGCTGCTTAGCGGGACCGGTGGGTGACCCCGTGCGGGAGCGGACCCGGTGCCACCGCGGCCGGGTCCCACGCTCCTGACACCCAGGCAGGGCCTGAGGCTGGCTGCATGGCGCTGATCGCTGCTTCGAGCTTGCTGGCGACCTGCTTTTCTCCCCTGTCATTTTGTGGCCATGGTGGCGTCTGGACCCTGCGCCCTCAGCCCGTACTTCAGCGGACCCTGGACTCTCTACCCCTCCCTTTTGTCCCTCACGTGCAACTTTCATTTCACTTTTGTAGTTTATTTTAACTCTTTGTATCACAACACGAAGTTTAGTCGCGTGTATGGACACAGGCTTGGGAGGGTGGGGCCTCTGTCCTCCGCTGTGACCTGTTTTACTCACAAATAAAATTTCTTTAAGCAGTTTCCTTGTCTAAACTTGGGAAACAGTTTTGCATTTTTTTCCCCCTTTTCTTTGTTCCTTTAAGATAGGACTTCTAGAAGCCTGTCTTGAGTCCCAGGTAGAGATCCCAAGGGTTTACTTCTTGATAGGACACTGTCGCTCTGCACCGGGGAGGCCCCCAGAACCGCCCTGCCCGGGGGCACCAGCCTGGCCCTGCGGTCCCAGCAGACAGGCAGGCGGGAGGGTGCTGGGCTCCCTCCTCTCCCGGCGGCCGGGGTGCAGGGCGCGGCCCGGGGAGGGCCCTGCATCGCGCGCTCTGTCCTCCCCGTCGTGCAGAGTGGCCACGGGCCGGGACGAGCCTGGGACCTGCCTGCACTGACCGGGGGGCTCCGGGGGGGGGGGGGGGGGGGGGGGGGGGGCGGTGAGGCGCAGCCGTGTGCTGGCGGAAGGCGCTTGGTATAAAGTAGCTGCTTTATTTTGTCATTCGGAGGGTTGGCTGATACTGTGTCTCGGAGAAGAGCGAACAGAAAGCCTGGAAGGTTTTGGAGTCCCTGCTCCCAGGTCGCAGGCAGGCCTGGCCAGGCCCCCGCCGCGGAGGGGCTGGAGTGTCTGGCAGGGGCCGGGGCCGGGCCCCAGGGGGAGGGGAGGGGCCCCCCAGCTTGGGACGGGGCTGGCTCAGCTACTCGGCCTTGGCCTTGGGCGCCGCGTGGGCTGGAGGCCTCAGGCTGCGCAGCAGCAGGAAGGGGAGCAGGAAGAGGCCGGAGCACACGGTGAAGCAGGCCCTGGCCCCCGCCAGCCAGTACGCTGTGGAGAGACCGTCCGGGCGGTGACGCGGCCCGCCCGCCCCGCCGCACCTCCGCCCCCAGACGGCAGGGCCCACCCACGGCCCGAGGTGGCCAGCACCGAGGGCGTGGCGGGGGAAGGCGTCCCGGAGGGGCCGTGTGGCCTCCCCTCAAGGCCGGCAGCCCCCGGGCCCGGAGCCCTCACCTGAGGCAGCCACCAAGGGTCCCGCCGCCCTGGCCAGGGCGCCGAGGCTCCGCAGCGTGCCCATGATGGTGCCCTTCTGCCCGGGCAAGCCTTTGGGGGAGAGAGGAGGCCGTCAGGTGCTTGCTGGCCTCCGCCCACTGCGGTGCCTCCAACGATGAAGGGCTCCCCTTACCGTAGTCCGCGACCACAGAGGACAGGCAGGGCACCACGACGGCGGCAGCTGCATGGGGACACCAGGGAGGTGGCGGTCAGCCCCCCGGCGACGCCCGGAGGGCTGCGACGCAGGATCCCTGGCCACCAGCTCCCTACCGCCCCCACCCTGGCCCCGGGAGGACCCCTCACCGAAGGAGTAGAGCAGCAGCCCCAGGCCGAGCGCGGGCAGCGTGAGCCCCCAGCCGATGAGGAGGAAGGCGGGCACCAGCAGCAAGATGGCCTGCGGGGGGCACAGCAGCGCTCAGGACCCACCCCTGCTGCTTCCAGCGGGACTCGGGACACCGGCCTGCCCCTCGCTTCCCCGGGGTGGGGGGCCTCGTACCCGCTTCACCGCTGCAATCTCCCCGCCGGGGCTGATCCTTCGGGCGTAGGCGCCCTGCACGGTGGCCATGGTGAGGCCGATGAAGAAGAACATCTTTCCCTGCTGCAGGCTGGCGGCGGGGGAGCCGTTAGTGCCTCGGTGTGACCGCCTGCTCCCGCCAGCCACGCCGCAGCCCGAGAGCACCTCCGTGGGCCTTGGCCGGCGCCTGCCCCCGGGACGGGCCAGGGTGGGTGTCACTGAGGCGGCAAGGACAGGCCAGCGCCCCTACCTGCTGAACTGGAAGCGCTGGTGAGCGAGGAAGCTCAGGGTGAACTCCAGGCCCGAGAACAGGAAGAGGTAGAGGAAGTAGACCAGGCCCAGGCGGCGAAGGCGACCGAGCCCTGGGGAGCACGGAGAGCGCTGTAAGGGGCCAGCAGCCTGAGAACGCCACAGTCCTGCCCTCACGAAGGGGGTCCCCAGCTTCTTACCGTCTCCAGCAGGTGGGTCCTGGCCACGGGCCACGGCTGAAAAACGGAGCAGGGCCACGGGGCTGAGCAGGTCTGCGGCGGCCCGGAACCCCGGGCCGATGGAGGGTGCCTGGGCGGGGGGGTGGGACTGGGGAGGCCGGCCAGGCAGCTGGGGAGGGCCACGACCTGAACCTGGCCTGGCCTCCGGGCCAGCTGCCCGGCCCAAGACGCAGGGGTCTCCGGAGGCACCGTGGCCCCAAGCACGCCTGCGCAGAAGGAGAGGCCAGCCCGGCCTTCCCGGGCATCCCCACGTGCCCACAGAACCGAGCCCCCGGCCTGGGGCCCATCAGCAGGCTCTGGGACCCTCCTTACCCGCTTCTCCGGGGGCAGCGTCTCCGGCAGGAAGCAGAAAATAAACAACAGGTCGGAGGCAGCAAAGAGCAAAGCGAGCCAGGGCACCGTGTCCGCAGGCAAGAAGGCGCCAAGCATGGGGCCCAGCGTGAAGCCCAGCGAGAAGGCCACTCCGATGACTGCCTGGGGAGAAGGCCGCCTGAGCCGGGCGGGGCTGGGCGACCCCAGGCAAGGACTCCCCACCTCCTGGTCCCACTGTTCGCACGCACCATGCCTCTGCTGCGGGCGGAAGCTGAGCCCAGGTCGGCAACGATGGCGGTGGAGAGGCTGACGTTCCCCTTGCTGATGCCCCCGATCACCCTGGAGGCCAGGAAGGCTGCGAAGCTCTTCGAGGCCGCCCACACGGCATACGAGGTGGCCAGACCTGCCTGTCCCCACGGCAAGTGTGGTCACTCGAGGCCAGGAGGGGCCCAGAGTCGGGCGGGCAAACCCAGGTAACACCGTTGGGACCGGGCCCTGTTCTGGGTAACCCAGGGCCCGCCTGTGTTCCCCATGTCCCCGCGGACAGGGGGCAGCTCTGGGAAAGCCTGCCTTAGCCACGGGAGCCAGCTCCCAAAGCAGCACACCCAGGTGGCAGCTCGGGCCGCTGCCGGGGGTGGGGGGTTGCGGTGGGCACCCATACCAGGGACAGCAACATCACTGGGCGCCTCCCGAGACAGTCCGAGACCGCCCCCGTGACTGGTGCCAAGAGGAACTGCAGGAAGGAGAAGACCGAGCCGATCAGACCTGAAAGAGACAGACGTTTGGGTCACACGACCCGATCAGTCCTCATAGGTCTGGTGACGCCGGGTGGGCCCCACAGAGAGCGGACACTGCATGTGGAGAGGGGGCACAGTGCCCAGGAGCAGGAAAGCAGGGACAGGGACCCCAGGGGGCCCCAGCGTACCTCCGAACAGGACACTGTTGTACCTCTTCTCCGCTGGCATCCTGATGGCCGCGGCAAACCAGTCCACCCCTCGCTGCCACGAGCCGTAGAGGGGATCCTGGGGAACAAGAAGTGTGACAAGGGTTGGGGGAGTCCCTGATGGGGTCTGGGGCAGTGGGCAGCCATCGTCGGAGTCAGGGAGCCGCCAGACAGGGGGGAGGGCTCACGTGGGCACGACCGTGGCTCTCCAGCAGCCCTGGCAGCAGGGGCAACAGCAGAGTGAAGGCCAGGAGGTCCAGGAGGAGGCCGAGGAAGACCACAGCGATCACACGGGGCTCCCGCACAGGCTGCTGGCGGATGGGTGGGCGCGGCGTGCAGCTCCCTCCTGCTCCCCAGCCCATGGTGGGGGCCGCTCCGATACCACCTGGCTGAGAGTGTGGCGGATCTGCATGAGGGAGCCTCTGGGTACCCCAGAGCCAGAGGCCTATCCTGTACCGGGGGAAACCCAGGCCCCCAGTCTTCACCGTGCCCCCAACCCGCTAACAGCCAGCAAGTACCCTGAAGGGAGTGCCTGCCCGCCGTGCTAGTGGGTGCCCGTTACCCAACACATGGGCCCCTCAGTGCACCCTCTCCCGATGCCGGGCAGTAGGAAAGTCAGGCTGAAGGTTGCGCAAAGAGACCGCAGCCACCGATGCCAACCGTCCCGAGGGGCCGGGTTGGGGGCATCGGGGCCCCGGGGACCGGTCTACCCCACGCAGCCGCCCCAGGTCCTCTAGCGGAGTGGGCCGGGAAACTGAGGCCCGGGCGTAGGGCGGCCCCGACGGTGTCCCCGCGTCCTGGAGAACACGACCCCCGCGTGGAACCCCGGCCCCCGGTCCCCACTCCGCCCCGCCCAGGACCCCGGCCCCCGACCTCCTCCGCCCTGTCTCGCGCCGCTCCGCCCCGCCCGGAATCACGGACCCCAGCCCTCTGCCCGGCCCAAGACCCCGACCCCCACCCCGGCTCGCATCCTGGGCGGGGCAGTGGGGCGCGCACTGGACACGGGAGCAGCCCCTCCCTGCACCTGCCGCGGCCGCGCGCTCGGGGCGATCGGACAGTCGGACTCACCAACTGATGGACGGATGCGTAATGGACCGCGCACGCTGCCGGGAACGAGCGCGCGCCGGCCACGCCCCCTCCCGCCCCGGAAGCGGGCGGCCGCACGCTTCCTCTTCCGGCCGGCGCGCCGCCTTCCCGGCGCCCGCGGTCCCTCCCCGCCGCCCGCTCCTGCCTGCGCGGGTGTCTGGGCGGCTCTGCGTGTGCGCCCGGGCCCGGGGCCCCGGGACCCCCAGCGTCCAGCCGGCCGCGCGCTGGCCTCTCTGCCACCGGCCCGGCCCAGGGCGGCGGGCTCCCACAGCTGCTCACCACCTCCGGCCACGTGCCCTCCGGGGGTCGTGGGACTGGTCGACACGAACTAGAACGCAACGGGAAGTTCTGGAAATGAGGTTCGGCGTCCAAGTTGACCTGCGGCCACAGCCCCCCCCCCCCCCCCGGCAGTCTGCACTCGCACACGCTCTTTACACCGTGTTAAACTCCAGGCAGAGCGAGCAGCAGCCACACGCTGCCCGACGGGGGCGGGGAGTCCTCTAACCGAGAAGCAAGCCGTAGGCACTTTCTCCACAGGACTCGTTCGGGCCGCGTTCCTTTTCCTCCAGCCGCGCCCTGGGGGAGGGGCAGGAGGGACGAGTGGCGACTAGTGGCCCAGAACGGCTCTCGTGGCCAAGCTGGTCCTTGCTGGGTTTCACCCCTTCTCGGGCCCCTGTATCCTCACCTCTGCCAGTCGAGGCAGAGCTGGGATGGGGCAGCCACACAGACCCTGCAGTTTCCGAGACTTCCGTGTGCAGGGGGTCCGGGGAGAGGCCCGGGGCGGGCAGAGCTCCGAGGGCCGAAGCTGGGCTGCCGGCCGTGCCACGCTCAGGGGACCGGACAGCGGGGGCTCGCCAGGGAGCCCGGGGCTGGGGGACAACAGCGGGGAGGGGAGGCCGGTGTGGCCCGGGGACGGGACCCTGCCAGGGGCCCCTGGCTTTGCGGAGCCGCGCAGCCGGCAGACCTCTGCCCCTGGGGCCCCCCCCCCCCCATTCCCACGACTGCCCTCGGCATTCAGCGCTCGGGGCCTACGGGCTCCGGCGGCTCCACCGCCCAGTCTGTCCAAGATCAAACTCCCACTTCTCCCCGCCGCCCTCAGGGAGGCCAGAAACCCATCCTGCCCCCCCGCCCCCCCCGGCCAGTCCTCAGACCTCGTGGTCACTGCCGTGGCGGCGGCCCCCGGGACCGGCTTCTCGGCGCGGGCACCAGCGCCACCTCGCAGGACTGGCTGCCCCACGTGACGTCGGCGCCAGACCCCGAAGCCCCTGCCAAGCGGAGGCCTCCGCACCTCACCGGGTGTTCCAGAACCTTACGTACAGGCTTCTGTACAGGAGCCAAGAGCCGTGGTCGTGCCCACGGAGCTGGCCCGCCCCCGGCCCCAAGCCCGGTGTCGGACTCCGTCCGGACGGAGGAGACCGTCCTGGGAGGTGAGCGGCGCTCACGAAGGAAGCAGAGGCCACGCCGACGTGTCAGCCGCCTTTATTACGGTTGGTCCACAGCATCGCCGCCCAACTTGCGAAATTTTATTTTTTGAACTTTTTCCTCTTCAGAGCCTTCCATTCTCCCTCCTGCGTAGCCAGACTGTTGAACAGGTGTTTCACTCTGCGCTTCCTTTCCGCATCCCTGCAAAGGCAAGGCCACAACCGTTTCCGGGGTTGGCTTCTCCGCCGGACGCCCCGCCCCCCAGCAGCGCGCGAGCACGCGCACGCGAGCGCGAGCGCGCCGGGGCCAGCCCCGCCCCGCCCCTCCCCTCCCCCCCGCTCGCCCCGCCCCGCTCGCCCCGCCCCGCCCCGCCCCGCCCCGCCTCACCGCTCCAGGGTCTCGGCCAGCTGCATGCGGGCCAGGAACTGGTTGTCCCTGCGGATCTCCCTGACGGCGCCTTTAAACTCCCGCCTGTGCTTGTGGACCAGCCGCCGCCGCTCCTGCTCCTCCCTGGTGCCTCCCTGCTTCCGCCCGAACTCCAGGCTGAGGGCGCAGAGGCAGCGTCACGGGGGTGCGCTCTCCCCCGGGGCTGTTCCCACCCGCCCGCGCAGGGGCCGCGGCTACGCACACTTTGACCAGCCGGGGGGTGAACAGCTTCAGCGGCACCGGCTTGCTCTTCTCGCAGACCAGCGGCCGGCAGCGCGGCTCCCGCTGCCCCATGGCGGCCAGCGCGTCCCGGCACAGCTCCTGGAATCGGGCGGGGGAGCGGAGGCTGCGGCAGGCCCGCCCGCGGGTGGCCCCCAGGCCCCGGGGAGAGACAGACGCGGCCTCCCGCTGTGCCGCCGCCCCCCCCCCCCCCCCGCTAAGTAAAGGGGCGCAGGCCCGGCTGAGCGGGAGCCCCCTTCACGCTGGCAGGGGTGGGGGCCCGCGCAGGGCGGGGCGGCTGGCAGCGCTGCAGAGGGTGTCGTGTTTGCACACCTGGGGGCGAGCACGGCCTGCGCTTCGGGGTCCCGCAGACCAGGTGCAACCTCCTCCCCCAGCGAAACCGCTCACAATGGGCGCCAGCGACCCGCCCGCCGTTACGGGCGCACACGGGCAGCCTTCGCTTGTACCCCGGGGGCCAGGGCTGCGGGGCAGCCAACAGGGAGCCACACGGTGGGGCAAGACTGTGAACCACCACGGCTGTGGTTCCAGAAGAGGTAGCCGGGCTTCTGAGGAACCTAGAAGGTTCCTCTCACATAGCTGTGCCCTGGAACTCAGGCCTCTGGCCCCACGGGCACAGCCCCCCGTCACCCTCAGCCAGCACAGCTGCTTCCAGGGCCCAAATCCCCGTCTCCACAGGAGCCGGATGTGCTGCGTGGTCAGCTCAGCTCGCCCAGGGTCGGTTAGCGCCATCGAGGCCAAATCCCGCAGGGCCATTAAAGGACAAGCCACAGCCGCACCGACAGTAAGACGGCACAGCTGTTGCCGCCTCAGCCTCATCAACTTCTACACGGTGAGGTGGCTCCATGTGGACAGAGGCCCGGCAGCCCGGGCTCGGAGGGTGACCAACAAGGACAGCTGAGCGGCCTGTCCGTGTGCCAGCGGGGTAGACGTGACAGACACACGGCGCGGAGGAGAGGGCAGGGAGGGCGTGGGCGGCCGGGCTCCCTGAGGACAGCGAGGGCATGAGCCACCTGTCTTTAGGGACAGTGCTCCAGGCCGAGGGAAGGGCGAGTGTGAACTCTGCAGATGAGGGGGTCCGAGCGGGTGAAGAGCGTGCCCGCTCGCATGGCCTCACGCACCACAGTCCCGCCTTCGCCTTCTGTCTGCTGGGCCTGGACGGCCGCTCAGACAGAAGCCCGTGGCCGGCTGGGGACGACCCGGAGAAGACGGGGGGGTGGGGATGTGAAGGTCGTGAAGGCAGGACTAAAACATGTGCCACAGGACTGGCGGCTGTTGAAGACACTGGTTGAGACAGATCAAGGGGGGTCCTTCGTGGCTTCTGCACCTCGTAAAGGACAGCGGGACTGTTCTCAGAAAACCCGTGAGGCCCGGGGCGACGCGGAGCCCAGAGCCGCTGCCCAGGCTGGAGGGCACGTGACCACAGGGCAGCTCGCAGACCAAGGTGCCGAGCAGACGCCGTGGGGAGCGCAGTGCCTTCCCGTCACCGCCCCGCCGCGCCTTCCGCCAGTGTCCCCGATCGCTAGAGCCACGGAACGTCGCCTGCCCTGCTCCCCACGCAGGGGGCAGCCGGGAAGCCTCACCTGGAGCTCCGGGGGCTGACTGCGGGCGGCCAGGTACTCCGTCAGCAGGGCGCGGAGGGGCCGCACGATGTCGTGGAAGGACGGCAGGGAGCCGTACAAGAGCACGCAGCGCTTCACCAGAGCCAGACACACGGCTAGGCACGACAGTCTGCAAGGGAGCGACACGCGGCGTCAGGGCAGGAGGGAGACGGGAGCTGGCTCCTTCCGGCGGCTCACTGCCTCCACCAACCGTGCTGGCAGCACTCAACCCTGAGACCCTGACCCGGGCCACGTAACAACTTTGAAAAGAGTGGCTCCGTGTTAGGTTTTAAATTACTATTTGCAAAATCAAGCAGACAGATCTTAAAAATTCTAGGAAAGTTGTTTTCTTTTTTCTTTCACGGGCTGGGTGGACATTTCTCCACAGAAGACATGTAAGTGACCAATAAGCAGGGAGCCTGGGGGGCTCAGTCGGTTAAGCGTCCGACTTCGGCTCAGGTCATGATCTCACAGTCCATGGGTTCGAGCCCCACGTTGGGCTCTGTGCTGACACCTCAGAGCCTGGAGCCTGCTTCAGATTCTGTGTCTGCCTCTCTCTCTGCCCCTCCCCTGTTCATGCTGTCTCTCAAAAATAAACTTAAAAAAATTTTTTTTTAAATGGTTAAAATGGCAAACCTTCTGTTGTGTACTTTACTACAACAAAAGAATACTTCAAAGAACCCCTAATTTAAAAAATCAGAGAATAAAGACCTCTGACAAAAATCCCTGGTCCTCCTCCTGTAGATGGGTGTTTGTGACCCGCCCCTATTCACATGTTGAAACCCAGTCCCCAATGTGACGGCATCTGGAGGTGATTAAGTCTCCCTATCCATGAACATGGGATCCATTTATTCAGTGATCTCTTGTAGTTTCAATAGTCTTTACTCTCCTTGGTTAATTCCTATATTTCATTCTTTTTGACATTATTATAAGAATTTTCTAATTTTCTTTTCAACTGGTCACTGTGTATAGGGAAATGCAGCTGATATTTTTATTGACTTTGTATTCTGTTTCTTCACTGAAATAACGTTTTAGATCTAACAGCTTTTCTGCAGAGTTTTTAGACTCTGCAGAGTGGACACTGGTGCGTCCTTAGGGTGCTAGGTCCCAGTCATGTCGGGCTCCAGGCCAGGCACTGAGGCACGCCCTCCCAGGAGCCCCAGGCCCTACACTTACCTCGTGTGGTTGGCCTCTGTCTTAGTCTGGGCCTTCAGTCCACTTGCCCAGTGAAGGGAGAGGCCTCTCCTCTGCCACGTGGCGATGTCCTCTTCATCAGAAACCAAGAGCAGCTCCGAGTTCTTCCCAGATGCTCTGAAAGGGTGCACCAGAGTGTAACCTGAATTCCAAGTGGGACAAGGACAGAGACGGCCTCTGAGCATTACTGGGCTCAGGGGGCAGGCTCTACATGGTGAGGCCTATAGAAAATTCACTTCTGACACAAACAGCCTATTTTTACCACGCACAGGTGGGACTGCAGCTTTTCTGGGGGTGCTTGAGGGGACAGACCAGGCTCTTGACCTCGCCAGGGAGGTGGGCAGTAGACACCACCCACACGACAAAAGTGAACAAGACTCTGTACCAGAGACGATGGTAGGGCGCCTGGGGGGCTCAGTCGGTTAAGCGTCCGACTTCGGCTCGGGTCATGATCTCACGGTTCATGGGTTCGAGCCCCACGTCAGGCTCTGTGCTGACGGCTCAGAGCCTGGAGCTGCTTCAGATTCTGTGTCTCCCTCTCTTTCTCTGTGCCTCCCCTGCTCACACTCTCTCTCTCTCAAAAATAAATCAACATTAAAAAAATTTAAAAAAAAAATAAGAGATGACGGTGGGCAGAGGAGGAGCAGAGTGGGGGAAGGTGGGAGGCGGATGGTAGTTAACCGACCAGGTCAGAGAACGCCTGTTGCACAGGATAAACGCCAGTGGAGAGGCCTTAACCCAGTTAATGCCCAGAAGAGCAACTGAGGCAGTGGGTACGGCCTCCCAGGCCTCCCGGGGTCCAGGCACGGCAAGGCCAGCAGTGGCAGGGCAAAGGGGGAAGGGGGGGGCTGGCAGCTAGCCCGCCCGCCGCCTCCCTGGACCCCAGCATCCAGTGCGTCCTGCTGCAGCCTTCACCGTGGGCTAGGACCACCTCCCAGCAGGCTCCCGGGGCCCAGCTACGCCTCTCCGGGCCCAGCAGCGCGGCCGGCACACGGAGCATACGGCGCGGGGTCAGTGTGACCGGGGAGCAGCGCCGCGTGGGGGAGGCTTTACTGTGAGGTCATGAGGGGACAGGACGGGCCCCATGTTTAGGCCACTGGATGGAGGGGCTGTGGGCACCCTCGGCCGCACCCCTGAAGATTTGAAATCGCCCCCCGCCCCCACCCCAGCACTAGTGAGGCGCTCCGCACGACAGGCGGCGTCAGATCTGCATCTTATCCCGGAGACACGATCTACGATCGGGGCAGGAAAGGTGACCCTACAGACACAGAAGAGCGAGGGGCAGAGACAGAGTGACGCCTCGACAACCCAAGAGGGAAGCCGGGTGGTGGTCACGTCCTGGGCGCGGGAGGCCAGCAGGGAGCGGAGAGTACGGGACAGTCTGGAAGATCAACAAACGCTACAACTCCTTCTTGTTATGTTGCTTTGACGGTTAGTCGTCCCAAAACTCCCGCGGCAGAAACTAGAAACTACAGAGCACGGCTGCGGCGCTAGAGACCACCTGAGCCACGCAAAGTGAGGGAGGTGTTCTTGCTGCACAGAGAAGGTAACGAGAAAATAGATCTTAATGATGTACTCATTTAACCCAAAATGTAACATCGTTATTTCAACACACAAATAATATCAAAAAACCTGAGCTGTCGTATGTATTTTTGACAGGGAGCGTGGTCGTCCGGGCTGTGTGTCACGCCCAGCACGCCACCGTCCAGGCTCATGGGTGTGGCTGCCACGGTGGACACAGAACGGGGTGCAGTGTGTCCACACAGCCATGCTCGCTCTCTCTCAAAGATAAACATTAAAAAAAGTGGGGGAGGAAAGGCTGCGACTCTGGATGGCAGGGCTCCCGACGGTTTGGTCTCTCTAGCGTTTCCGCGTCCCACACGCTCTACGGTAAGTAGGAGCTCCTTCTAAAAGCCCTAAAAAGGATGCTAACGTGCATCCCTCGCGCCAGCTCACCTCGGCTTGGCTTGTTCGGAGTTGCGATGTGGAGAATCCCGAGGAGGAAATTAACGAGCTCGGGGATGAACCTCTGGGACAGGGACACGTAATCCAGGAAGAGGCAGCACACGAACAGGCCCTTCACCGCATCCGGCAGGGACAGCACGGGGCACTGGCGCGGGACACGGGGCACGGTTAGTGGTCAGGAGCAACGTTCCGGAAGGCTGCGCCAGGTAGGCGACCTGGCTTCCCGAGCGCGGCCCCAGAGCCTCGTGTGCAGAGGTGCATGTGTGCGCCCCTTGTGGCGCGGCATTCAGGGGAGGGGCCCCTCGTGCTCTCCCTTCCCAGGGACAGTTGCCCCGGCAAGCAGCGCTGTCGGCCACCAGCCACGTGGGGACCAAGGAAGACGCCACTATCGGGGCTTTTTTAAGCCACGAGGGGAACAGAACCCCACGGTAGCCTTGATGCCTTTGCCTCGCACTTACCTTATCTGGTGTCACAGCCTCTGTAATCACATCTGGGGCCACTTCCAGCCTCAGCGATTCTGACTGGTTGTCTCCACAGGACCCCCCCCACTGCCTGCCTCCCCTCTGCTGGGTGACTTTCCCTCTGCGTGGCCCTAAAGGTCACCAGCCTCGCGCCGCCGTGGGCTCCCTAAGCAGGGCCGAGGACGCACCTTGGTGAGCAGCTGACTCATGCACACAAGCGCAGGCGTCACGACCGGGTGCCGGAAGTCGGAGGTTGGAAACAACATCCCAGCAAGTTTCAAATAAATGAGCTGAAAGACAAAAGCGTTACCACGTGGATTAAAAACAGTAAAGTAGGAGCGCCTGGAGGCTCAGTCGGTTAAGCGTCCGACTTCAGCTCAGGTCATGATCTTGCGGTTCGTGGGTTCAAGCCCGGCGTCGGGCTCTGTGCTGACAGCTCGAAGCCTGGAGCTGCTACAGATTGTGTCTCCCTCTCTCTGACCCTCCCCTGCTCGTGTTCTGTCTCTCTCTTTCAGAAATAAATAAAACATTAAAAAACAACAACAGTAAAGCAAAGCTTAAATGCAGCCTTTACGAAGGGCCCGATGACCAGCGGGCTCTGAGCGACCTGGTGAAGGGCGGGGGAGATGTCCCACCTTCGCCGCCATCTGGTTGCCAGGGCGGTGCCCCCCTGCACACGCTGGCACACGCCCGTTCTCTCACACCACACATGCCACAGTCCCCAGGGCGGCCGCTAGCGCTGACCAACACACCGACAGCCTGGCAGAAGCGGACAGCTCACCCAGGTGACTCCTCTTAAACACATGACCACGTCCTCGGCCCGACTCCCAGTGGGAGCCATGACGGTTTGTCCCTCTCATCAGCAAGGAAAAGCGGCAAGGCTGCTGGCGAGGCTCGGGGACCGGGAGACGGGCAGTGTAGACGGACAAGCACGGGGCCGGGGAGCGGAAAGAAGAATGCGCGGAGTCCCGCTGCACCAGGCTCGGCCCGGCCCCGAAGAACCCGGGTGTGAGCAGTGGCTCTGGGGACACAAACGAGACAGACGAGTCTGCGCACAGTGGACGGTGGCCCCAGAGACGGCCGGAAGAGGGCAATAACCAGAAGCAGTTACTTTTCGGGGACTCACCGGGCCAGGGACGCCCACAGACTACCCACCCCGGGAGGCACCCAAGAGCCTGGTTCAGAGATTAAAGCAGAAAAGCATCGGATCTGCAGATCCTTCATTTTGGCAACCAAGAAGTCCCCCAAAATACCCAGAAGTGGGTCACTCGGAAGATGTCAGGCCCACCCCAAGAGACCCCACCCCCTCCTTCCTGCTCCTGGAGGGGGCTCGACAGTCAGCCACACACCTATAGGAAGGCCTTCAGCAAAGCCCTCGCCCTCACCCTGACCGGGGACTCCAGGGGACACAAGGCACAGGGACGCAGAGGAGGGTCGGGCTCTCCCCCCGCCCCCGCCTCTTCGCTCTGCCAGCAACGGACCACGAGCGTTGGCTAAAGAGCCATCGTGATGGTTGATGGCCCCGGTTTAGTGACCGCTGCACCCAGGCAGTGACGCAGCCCCGTTCCGGGTCAGGTCAGGAACCCTCACGTCAGGTCTCCAGGGCAGGTGTTACTGTAACCATCACCCCCGCTTCCAGACAAGGAGAATGGCCAGGGCCGCGTGGCTCATGTAAGGAACAGGGACGGGGCCCAGGCGCCTGCCTATGCTCCGCTGCACGGTCCCCGCGCCAACACTCCACGGGCAGACAGGCCGCATCTCCTCGGCCACCAATCAGCAGTTCCATGGGAGAGTCTGCTAAGGGCTGAGGCTCAGAGAACGAAGTCGCAGCAACAGCACATGGACGCTGGCTCAGATCCTGGAGAAGCTTTAAAACCAGGCACATAAATCCCGTGCTTTTGTTTGTGAATCACTGTTACTTCGTTCCCACAGAAGAGCCTAGAATACGGGACAGACTGAGTAAGTACTTCTTCAAAGTCACTGAAGTGGACGATGCAGCCCGCGACTGCTACAGGCCACGCAGGTGCCCGGGGGAGCAGACTCCGGGGCAGGGCGGCGCAAGGGCTCGCGTCCTTAGCAAAGCACACTCGTTTTGTTCGCCCGGAGTCTCTGCCACCAAGGCCACACTCAGCCCCACTGGCGTGGAATCAAACCACAGTCTCTTCTCTCTCTTACGAAACACGGTTTAGTTCACTGTTAACGGATACACACCCCTTCCTACCTCGTTCCAGCCTGTTCTCCAGATCAGTCTGGAAGCTCTGGGGTACAGCAACCCTGCCCAACTACACACACTGTACTCAGTCAGCCCTCCCAGTGGCCAAGAGCGCTGGCCCCTGCTCACCACGTCCAGGCCCGGAAACGCCGCCCGGCCTCTGGCCTCAATGGCTCCTTCCATCTCGTGCATGGCGTCTCGGAGGACAAACTGTATGCAGTTGCTTGCAGATTCAGGAAACATCTGGCAAAGATTATATAACTGCCTGTTAATCAGAAACACAGGTCAGGGGAAAATGACTCCGGAGAACAAAAACAAAGAGCCCCCAAACATCATGGCCACCGCTTCCCTGCAAGGTCACCTGCCGACTGAGCACAGGCTCTGGAAGTCCGCGCAGGGACCCACTTTTCCTCTTACTGACCTGCCTGGCGTCCTTGCCGATCCAGATTATTCTTCTGGCAGGGCTTGTTTTATAACAATCTACACTCACTTTTGCCGCCTCTTTAAAAGCCCTGACGCTTTAGTAGCAATGGTAGTTGAAGGATAAGGCCGTCAGGACACATCTTACAGGACAGACTGAGGGGACCGTCCCAAGGCGCTGTCCACAGGGACCCGCCGGGTCCTCACAAGCCCGGCTGTGCTGGCAGACGGTGGCCCGGGGGTTGGGGTGCGCAGCGTGCAGCTGGCCCCAGATAGACACCCATAAGCTGCTGGCACTTACTGACCCTCCCTCCCCGCCCCTCCCTGCAGACGCCCTGGCCTGGGGGCCGCGCTCCAGCAGCTGCCTTCGCGGGGGTTCTAGCACAGGAGGGCGCCAGCCACGGCTGGGCAGGGCGGGAACTGGCGGGCCAGAGGGACTGGCTTCCCTGGCGCTCACAGCACGAGGCTGTCAGGCTCCGCCGAGGCGTGGGCCCAGAGCGGGCAGGTGCCTGCACTCCGTGAAGGAGTCTACCCCGTGTCCCTGACAGCTTTCACCCGTCCGAGCAGAGCCTGAAGTTTTATCGGTGAACAAAACAGAAAGTTAACCTTGAAACAAGTTTAAAGTGTTCAAGTGTCTCAAAGTCGACCTGTTTGCAGTTAGCACCTAGCTCTTGGGGGGGGGGGGTGGAGCGTGCTGACACCAGGCATGGGGGCGTCAGCGCTGAAATCACTGTAGCGGGTGTGGGCAGGGGGCGCCGTTTACAAGGGCAACCTTAGGAACTCCAAGGTGTGTTTTTGTGGCTGTTAAGTAGGATGAAAGTTGTTCAACTCAGCCCCACACTCCAGTTCACCACCGTCAGTACTTACACAACCAATTTATCAATTACTCTGAGGTCTGGTGGGTCGTTTGTGGCCAAATCTCCAACGTACTCCAAAAGGAAGCCAAACAGTTTCTGCAGAAACACGGGTTGGGAAGAGTTCAGCACGGACTCGGGATAAAAACCACAGGTACATAGGGCACTGTCACCCGTGCTCTGGCTGAAGCGCGTGCACACGCCTCAGGGCCACTGATGGGGGCACCCGACGGAACGCGGGCCGAGAAGCCTGCCGGCCGCTGGGGGCGGCGGGTTGGCCGGAGGCTGTGGGCTGAGGTGTGCGCTCACGCAGCGCGGTGATAACACGCAGGCCTGCAGAGCGACCAGAGCACGCCCAGCACTGCGCCCCGTTCCGTAAACATGCGGCACCTACGAGAAGTGGTGGCACTGCCCCAGCTACTCGTCTCCCGAGTCCGGCTCTGCCACCGACGGGTGAGCCACTCCCTGAGTGTGGGCGCCAGAGGTGGCCTGGGGCAGGGCTGGCCCTCGGCCTGCGCCGGGCTCGGGGCCGCGGGGCACGGAGGCCCACCTCACAGCGGTCAGCATGCTGACAGAGCGCGGCGACCCCGACACGTACTTCTAATTTTGCTTTGTTTCCCACCGCGAGGCTGGGGTGGTTGCAGGCCTTGATTCTCTCCAGCACCAAGAGCTGCTCTTCTGTCGATTTCCCCGATAATAAGGACCGTAGTTCCTCGTAGGACTCAGGCGCTGTCGAAAACACAAAAATGTGCCTCAGTTACTGTTTACAGTGAGATGCTCCTGATATCACGGAGGTTGAAAACAGAAAGGAACATCAGGGATATAACTTCACCAAGACACAATTTCACGTGTATTTTTCACAGATACGTTTCGCCTCCCACTCCAGCCACCTCTGTACATCTAAGATGTGCGTCCTCGGCCGAGGTGAGGTGGGACGGCTACGGCCAGTGACCAGGCCGCCGACAACCACCTCAATGAGAAAAGGACACCCCAAGTGCACACGGGGCGCCCAGGTGGCAGTTCTGGTGACCAGGCAGGCTCAGGATGCGGTGCAAGAAGCCAGCGAGCAGAGCGCCGCTGCCCCAGGCTCCCACAGGTCACAGGCCTCGCCCGACGTGTCCCCTCTGGGTGTGACCGTATGCCCTGGGACAACCTGGGGCTGCTCCTCTGCAAACTGGACAACACGATGCACGTTTGGGATGGGATGCCACGTGGCCACGTGACTGGCCGGGTCTGAACGCAGGAAGCCTCCTCCCGGGCGACGACCCAACCTCCCAGGCCCTGGCCTCCGGGGCGGCCGCGATGCCACAACAAAAGGCCGGCTGTGGACAGAGCACAGAGACCTCCTGAGGTCTCCATGTGGGGTCTTCACGCTGCTGCGGGCCCGCAAAACCATCTGCAGCCACACGACAGAGGCCGGACACCGAGGAGGGCGACACCACGAGACTTCAGGGGTGGACAGGTGCCTGTGCGCCCAGAAGTGCGCCCTCGGCCTCCGCTGCGCAGACGCAGCCCCAGTGAGGCAGACCTGTCACCAGGTCGAGGAGGTCACCCCCACACGGAAGGAGACCTGGCGGTCTGTCTACCTGCAAACGTGTAGGGCAGCTCCGCTCTGGCATCCTCTCGAGCTCTGCGACCGTCGCTTTGCGGCCTCTCCCCTGGAGCCCGCCGGGTCTGTCCGTCCTCGCCCACAGGCTGCCTGCTCTCCTCCTCGCTCTCCACGTCCGACTCCAGGTCCGAGTGCCGATCGGAGCCACTGCTCTCCTCGGAGTCCTCCTCACTGGGGTCGTCACCCTGCGCCTCTGCGCCCTTGTCGTCACTGGCTTCCCTGCTTTGCTCTTCCTCGATGCTCACCTTCCCGTCCTAGAGGGGAACAGGCGGGGAAGCGCAGGCCTCACTACCCCGGGAGAGAGCAGCTGGCACGTCCAGGAACCACGTCAGGGCGCTGCGCACAGGCGCACACAGCCTGGGTGACACTCGTCCTCGGGGACCTGGCGCCGCCTCGGGGCGCTCCTGAGCCGCGGGGCCTACTGACGGCCTCCCGAATCCTGGTCGCCAGGGCTCTGGGCAAGGGTTAGCTTGTGCCACAGAGCAGCAAGGCGTGGAGGGCGCACCACTGGCTTTGGGGCTGGGGGACGGCTGGTCAGCAGGGGCTTCCTGACACCTGGGCTGCGCCTGGGGGTGACCCCGACTGTGCCCTCCGGCTGAACAGCCTAGTTTTCTGGGAGCGCTCCCTTTCCTGCCTTGGGTCCTTCTCTGCTCAAAACACTGCATGTGTGTTCCCGCCCTGAAACCTGACTGATTCACTCTAAAGGGGAAAGGGTGTAGACTTTACAGACCTTGTGAACCAAAAACTACCAGTCTTAGCAACTCGATTATTTGATTCAACTCCCTCCACAGCAATGCTAGTCTTCCTAAGCCAAAGTGGCCGACGTTAACAGCACACAACGGGGGGCCAGCGTGCCCCCTCCTCTGGGCAGCCAGCCTGCCGCCAGGAGTGGTACCTGACCCTCCACCCAGACACAGAGCGACCGAGTGGCCTCGGAGATTTACACTTCCCACCCGTGATGCACCCGTTAAACAAGACACGAGAAGCTGTCCTTGTGAATTCAAGGACCAAGCCACCAGCAAAGGCAAACCACCACTCACTTTGTAAGAGAGCAGGCGCCTGTCCTCTTTGTCCAGAACAAAGCCATCGCTCAAGTCATCCGCTGACTGATGTGCTGGTTTAGTAGCGGCCTCCTCATCCTCTCCCAGCATCCTCCGCAGCCTCGCAGCCTGAGTAGGAAGAAAGCAAGGCTGTCTGTCGGGCTCACAGAGCCCAGGGGCAGGAGGCACGGCCCCTGGGGCAGCGGCTGGGAGCCTGCCGCCGTCTCTCTAATGTGCAGGCGCTGGTGGGCATCAAGCAGAAGACTCCCTATTGCACAGAAATGAAAATGAATGCTGTGGCACAAGAATGTTCCAGTCGCAAGGAAGGGAAGCCTGTTGTTCTAAGGACTTTCTGGCTAAATTATGCAGACTTCACTCCCCAGCGCACAGCCACAGAAGAGGGCAGGCACCTCTCGGTGAGGTCTGCGTGTCCCAGCCAGGAGCCCAACTCCACCGCTCTCTGGAAACATGCAGCCGACCAGACGCAGAACCGGGTGCCTACGTTCATCGAGTTTTTTAAATGTTTACTCGCTAACTTAATTTTTTAAAAATGTTTTTTATTTTTGAGATAGCACAAGCAGGGGAGGGACAGAGAGGGACGGAGGATCCGAGGCAGGCTCTGCACTGGCAGCAGAGAGCCCGATGCAAGGCTCGAACTCATGAACTGTGAGACGGTGACCTGAGCTGAAGTCAGATGCCTAACCAACTGAGCCACCCGGGTGTCCTGATTTTTGTTTTAACGTATAAAATTTTAGAAGCCTTCTTTAAGGCACAAAAAAAGTTGAGAAAGCATGCATTATGTTGTTAGCAGTGGCTCTGAGTCACAAGGATCAGAGCAAACATTCACTGGTTAATTGGTATATTTGAATATTATCTGCATTTTTTTGCTTTTATAATAAAAAGGGATATTTATAGTAAAATAAACATAAACTTCAAAGAATCTAAGGGGACTCTGTTGATAAAGCAGTGCGTCTGCGGCGCCCTCACAGAAGGCCGAAGAAAGGCCTCCCACGCGGCCCACGCGGCCCGGCCACAGCCTCACCTCCAGCTTCTCCAGCCGCTCCTGCTCCTCCTTTGCCAGCTCCTCTTCCGTCTTCATCCTGTTAGAGGGCTGGGCCTTCATTTCAAAGCCAAGTTCACGGACCATCATGTCATAGGCGTCAGGCTAGGGGCAGAAAGAAGAAACTTTTCATTTTTAGTTTTTTGTTTTTTTAATGACCTGCACAGCCAGCTTCCTGCACCGCCAGTAACCCCTGGACGCCACAGTAGACAAAGCCAAACCACAGCTGGGTCTTTTCTTCTTGAAAGAAAGCTGTTCCAGTCAGTCTTGGGGACGCTTTAAGTGAGATACATAGAATTTTTCACTGCTGGGAAATTCTTCTGAAAACATACCTGCTTTAATAAAAGTAACCGCTGCTCACTTAGGCATGAAACCCACAAAATGCGGGTTGCGTCAAGGCAGCAGTGACAGTGAGTGACTCACAAAGGATGGACACACGACATGGTCATTGGGTGAAATCCTAGGTGTCTCCTGGAAGCCAGTCACTCATGTGGATGCAGCTTTCCCAACAATTCAGACTAAAAAGAACGCGGTAGGAACCATACACCGTTTGGAGGGGAAACTAAGTAACTGTACACACCGACAACAAAATGTGTGACAGAATTCAAACACCAGCTGACGGAGGCCTCAAGGCTCTGTAACAAAACACGAACATTTTCTTTAGCTTATTCAGAAGCAGACACGGAAGTCACTTTTTGTCTCTTTCTACGCTGACGCTGTATGCATCGGAGAAGTGCCTGCCCACGGGAGACGCAGGGCCTAAGAGGAAACCCTGTGGACGTCAGGACAGGCCAGAGGCGAAGCCGGCCACCACGTTTCCCCAGAGAAAGGTCAATCAACTCAGCTCCCACCTTGGGCTTCTCCTTCCCGTCCCTGCTGTCAGATCTGGGCGTTCTGTGTACGAGCAGAGTCTGGATCTCTTTCCAGTCCTGGTCCAGCTTCTCCGTGAGCTCCAGGGCACCTTCTCGCTGCGCCTGCCTCTCCCTCTGGGGAAAGAGAACAGACGGCGCGTGACGCCGCTGCTGGCCCAACCGAGCCGCCCACGCCAGTGTCCAGGCCACACTCGACGCAGGCTCAACACTTAAAGTATCAGCAGAGTAGAGAAACCGTGAGAAATTCGTATCGTAAAAGCAAAGCTACAGAGTCTCATCACTCAGAAGTAATTTCCTGCTATAAATTACTCATCGAGATGCTCCGAGCAGTCAGCTGGTAGTGAAACCATGATAAAACAATGTCAAAATACAAAACCAACCAGCCAAAACACACCCCTCCCAGAAACACAACAGACTATGAGAAGCATACGCATGGTGAAACCTAAAATATGCCTATTCACAATTAATGCTTCTACTAAGCACACAGAAAATGTTAAACGCAGCCTAAAAACGCACGGGAAAAGTCCCCAAGCGTTCTGTGAGCGTCTCTGTGGCAGAGGCCCCCCCGCGTCTGCCTGTGCACCTTCTCCTGTTTCGATTGTGCGATGAGCTCCTCAATCAGCTCTCTGCGTGACCGTGGGATCCCCCCCTCCTCGCCTTGCTGCTGAGCGGTCTTCTCGTGAAGGAGCACGCCCCCGCCTCCAAAATGGGTGGCGGTCAGCTCGGCTGCGGACAGAGAACAGAAAACGCGTCTGTGAAGCCCGGGTGCTGGCGCAGGACCCGCTCCCTGCCAGGGTCCACCAGCGTCTAGCGGGTGTGGTCGGGAGAACCGACTCCGTGTACCGGAAGAAGCGGTCACATGCAGCAGCTGCACGAGAAATATCCAAGACAAGCCCTCCAAGAAAACCCAGACACGAAATACCACCTGACCTCGACCTGATGGCTAGAAACCCCAAGGATCTACTTGCTAATTACATTCAAGTCTCATGAAAGACCAGCAAATTCAGGTAAACAAGCTGAACTCTGGGTCTTAGGAGGGGAAGTCCAGGATCAGGCCACGTCAGAGCCCACATTCTTCATGCCTTCTCGGGCAAGGACTCAGAGGTCAAAAAGTCCCGAGGCCAGGAACCCGAGCCAGTGGCGTAAGACGCTGCTGTTCGGCCGGCCCCGATTACCAGGGCAGTTACTGTGGGAATCATCCCCTCTGGAACGGAAAGAACACTTAAAACCCAGTATCTCAGATGAGAAAATGGAGGCTCAATCCCCTTCCAGTAATAGGAACAGATCTTCCAGGCTGCCTTCCCCAGCGGGGGCCCCGGTCCCACATGGCTGGCGGCCTCAGCCCCCTGCCCTCGTTCCCCGCCACACCCGTGCAGGCACCGCCGCCACCTGCCGCGATGGCGCCCGCACCTGCTCCCTGCCACAGCCATGCGGGGAACGCGTGCACAGGAAGGAAGCACACAGTACATGACCCACCGACTCCAGCCAGGCTCTGGAGGCTGCCGGTCAGTGACGTCAGGTTTCCACAGCTCAGTCACCAGGGCTGGGGCTCCACTCCCACCCGCTCTCAGCTGAGAAAACTAGAAGCCTCGCCCACCCAACCAGAGAGCGGCTTTGGGGCTCATCCTCCATCCCTCAGTCACTGCACAAGTGGCCGGGCCATCCCTGCCCATCCCTTCCCAGCTACTCAAGGAAACGACCTGAGCAATTCAACCGCCTTTGCCCACATCAAATTTTCTCATTTCTATCGGGTCACTATCTGATTTCTCTCCCGTCAAAGCACTCTGACCACCCTCCCCCCACCCCACGCCCGCGGGCCCTTTAGTCTTGGCTCTTCCATCAGTGCCCTTGGCTTCCTGCCTCCTCACCAGTTCTCACTGTTCCTACCACGAGGGGCTCGGCGCCCTTACCACTCCTTCCTGGAACGACGTCTTCTGTGAGTTCCATCTGCCCTTTCCCTCCCACCCTCAGGCTGCGGCTCCTGGGCTGAGGCCTCCCCAGGATGTCTAACAGCATTTCAAACCGAATGAAGCCAGTCCGGGTCACAATCTAGCCCATCCCAATGTCTGGCAGTCCCACCTTAGCAGGTGCTCAGGTTGAACCCCTGGGAACCCTCGGATCCCTCCCCTCCTCCCACACCCACATCTAATTCACCCAGCAATCCTGGCTCGGACCTACTGGCTGCGTCGGTCCACGCTCTACGCCCTCTGATGGCTTCTGGTCCTCGGTAGAAGCCAGAATCTTTCCTGCGGCCTTGGTAGCTCTGGTCCACCCGCCTGTTACCACCCTCGCTCCAGGCGCGCTCCCACCTGAGGCGAGGGCCTTCCTGGCCACACATGCCCGGGTCTTTACTGGTCACCGCCTTCTTTCTGGGTGAGGCTAAAATCAGGACCACCTGCCTGGGATTTGTTTTACTTTTACCCTACAGCACTTTGCTTTCAATTATTCCATATAATTTAGTGTTTTTATTTACTGTCTGGGTCTCCCTGGCGGTATGTGAGCTGCAGGAGGGTTCTATTCACTGCTATTCTTATAGCACCAAGAACAGTGCCTGCCACATAAGCCAGTATTTATTAAATAAATGATTCCTCTGCTTCTTGGAAAATTTAATTTATCAGAAAACACTATTTAGTATTTTAGTAATTCAAGACTGTTAACAATATTTTCTAAAAATAAAAATTTACAAACCACCAAATGATAAGGTAGTGTTACATGAGAAATTCAGTCACGGGGCGCCTGGGTGGCTCAGTTAAGTGTCTGACTTTTGATTTCAGCTCAGGTCATGGTCTCATGGTTGTGAGATTTAGCCCAAGTCAGGCTCTGTGCTGACAGTGCAGAGTCGGCTTGGGACTCTCTCTCTGACCTTCCCCTGTACGCACGCACTCTCTCAAAATAAACAAACATAAACAAACAAATTCAGTCTCGGAAAAAAACCTTCCATCTTCAGTGTACTTACGGTAGGATTTAACCAGCAAGGTTTTTTGTTGTTTTTTTTTAAATATTTTTATTTATTTCTAGGAGAGAGAGAGAGAGACAGCATGAGCAGGGGAGGGTCAGAGAGAGAGGGAGACACAGACTGAAACAGGCTCCAGGCTCTGAGCCGGCAGTCAGCACAGAGCCCGACGCGGGGCCCGAACCCACAAACTGCGAGAGCATGACCTAAGCGAAAGTCGGACGCTTAACCGACTAAGCCACCCAGGCGCCCCAACCAGCAAGTTTTTTAGATACTATATATTCTGAAATCCAACTACAGTTTATAGTATGTTAGATGCTTGTTTCTATAGTGTGATAGAGAATAACACCGTGGCTTCAGTTTAGAGTCCAACCCCAAGGGATCTGAGGCCTAGCTCCACCTGGCTGTGCAGCCCCAGGCAAGGTCCCAAGGCCCAGCCGCAGCCTCTGCAGCTACACAATGGGGAACAGCAGCTACCTGACAGGGTTGACCCTCACAATGAACCTCTCCTAATCTAGAAGAGTATACGTGCGGCTGGACAAAACAGAATGTGTTTCCTAATGATTCAGTTGCAAAGTTTTAGCAGGTATACATATTTTCAAATATAGGAGCTTTTCTTTTCTCAACTGCCTGGGTTTTGACGAGCTTATAACCAAAATCACAGGACGCCAGGAAACCTCTAACGAACGGTCAAGCTCCTAAGACCCGACACCGGGAGGAAGACATGGAACCCAGCGTCTTCTCCAGACACCCGAGCAACATGGCCTCTTGTGCCAACAAGGCCGAGGCCACTCTCCCTGTGCAGAGCAGGTGGGAAACACGAAGGTGCCAAGCGCCTCCCTTTACCCAGTGACTTATGACCAGCCAGGTGACCGTGTTTCCCAGGTGAGCACGCACAAAAAATCCCCGATAATGAGAAGCGCCAAGAGAAAGGCACAGAAGACGAAGCTGGTCTACCCCCCCAGGCTTGGCAGGGTCGTGGTCCCGTCCGCAGTGCCGTGGAACAGAACCATGGGCTGCTCTAGGTCCTAAGCCTCTGAGGGTGGGATCATCCAAAGTTCAAAGGGCAATCATGGCTTCACTGCCCTAGCTTTCTACACACTATGAAGACAAAAGCTTTAAGACAGCTTTAGTTTCTGCATCTTTCTGAAGATGTTGGAAAATGGCACACTAACTTTTTTTTTAGTTTATTGATTTATTTAAAGTGCACTTGCTTGCATGCACATAAGCAGGGGAGGGGCAGAGAGAGAGGGAGACACAGAGTCCCAAGCAAGGTCTGTGCTGTCAGTCCAGAGCCCCAGGTGGGGCCCGATCACACAAACTGTGAATCACGACCTGAGTCAAAATCAAGAGTTGGACACTCAACCCACTGAGTCACCCAGCTGCCCCAACATTAATTTAATCTGCTTTGTTGCCATCTATAAATAAGAAGCCCAATATTACCCGCTCCCCAAACTGCCATAATTGGTTCCGTGGTAGTAAAGACTATAAGAACCACGTAAACACCGTTGGAACAAACATTCAGACCAAACTGACCAAAGTAACAGCAAAGCAGCGTGGGTCAGTGCAGAGCGTCAGTGAGGTGGGTTCTGCCCAAGGCTCCGACCCACGGACACAGCAACCACCTTGTCTCTGAGCTATGGGTAAAATGAGCTGGGGTGAAGTTCAAGTAAGATAAAGGATATGGAAGTGCTTTCTCGGCCCACAAAGGCGTTTATCTATGCACGTATACTTCTTCTAGACATCGTGAGAAAATACACAGAAGACCCTGTTACGTGCACAATGTCCTGAGAGGCTAGTGATGTAACACTTGCCCCGCATTCTCCTAGGTCTCCAAGAGGGGCAGGAGGAAAGTAATGACGATCAGGCTGGCCCCTGTTCCCGGCCCTTACCAGACAGCGTCCCTCGCTCCTCAGCATCACTGTCACTATCGACGATATCGTTATGTTTTTCGATGTCTGCCAAAGACTGGCCGTAATGAGTTAATTCTTCATCTTCATTGAGGTTGTAGATGCTTTTTTTTTCATGTTGTCGCTGACAGAAGGGGAAAAAAAAATCAGTTTCCTAAAAGTTCCCCACCATTTAATAGCAAAAATCAGCTATTTTTCATTATGTGCATAATGTAACAATGTAGCCCAAGCAGTTTCCAGCTTATTCGGGTCACGTGAGCAGTGATTTGGATGTCAACAGGACGCCTGGATGGCAGCTGGATCGAGGGCCAGCTCGGCCACAGGTCAATCATGCCGCTTTACCTCCCAGGACGCTCCACGGCTGATTCGCTCTCTGCCGACCTGGCCACAGCGCAGCTCAGTCAAGCTCTCCAGGGCGCATCCCCGCTGCGGGCCGGTTCAGATACTCTCCCACCCAACGTGGCCGAGCGTGAGCGCCCACACAGGTGTAAGTGAGCAACGGGGAGGGGCGACGGCCTTCTCCGTGTGCTTGACGCTTGTGCAGTCTACAGCATAAGGCCCGCGTCCACTCGTCCTGCGTACCTGCTGTTCCAGGGCAAACCTCTTGGTCATCTTCTCCTCCGGGCTCATGTCGCTACTGTGTTCCCCCAAACGCTTATCTGTGAACACGTTGGACTTATCCCTTTCCTTGTATTCTTTGAGTAACGTCTGGGTTCGCTGGAAAACAGATCATAGAACAACAACTCACACCGGTCCCGGCAATTCGGAGCGCTGATGGCTTGGGGGTCTTGGTCCCTAAATGTTCCTCCAGGACACAGGATGGTTCCAGTGCCACCTGGTCCTTCTGTACGCCTCAGACCACTGAAACCAACGGTCAAAATCAAGGGGCTGATCTACCAGCTGGAAGCTGGGTTGTCAACACACAATGGAGACAAAGAGGGGACTGCATGGAGCTCAGGGGGTCCTCAGAGCGGGCTTTAGGACTTCCCCGTTAAAGAAGGCTAAAGAAAAACAGCAGCAACCCAAAGAAAGCAGGACGCTGGAGCACGCGGGGCGGGGGGGTGGGGGGGGCTCCGTCAGGGGCAGAAGCTGGAGGAGCTGAGGCTCTGGCCGAGAGGGAAGGAAATATGAACAAGGACTTGAAGAAGAAGCCATATGTGTAAACCGTAACGTCATGACCAATTACAGACACAAACACTGCGGTAAGGAGTGCCTGTTTTCTCTTTGGTACATATATGCCTTTATTCATATGCTCAGTCAATCCTTGTTACTCTCGGATTCCAGGTCTGTAAATCTGTCTGCTTTGCTGAAGGTTATTTGTGACCCCAAACCACTACCTGCAGACTCTGGGTGGCACCTAACCTCTCCGTCCACCAGAGGCCTCACCCATAAAAAGGAAGTCATGGTAGTACTCGCCTCAGGCTGTTGGTACGGGAGCACAAGAGTTAACAAAAGATGGCTCAGGACAGAGCCGGGCACAGGTAAGTGCTATGTGTCACACTCAAGTCTGGGTTTGGGTCTTAGCTCACCCACTCCCCACCTGAAGAAAGTTCTGGAACTGTTCTTGTCTCAGGTTCCTCATGTATAAATGGAGATAATAGCAGTACTTCCCTCAAAAGGCTGGTAGCAAAGCAGCCAACAGTGAGGATTCCATATGAACTCCTTAGCACAACAGCCATTCCATTGTGAGGGATCAAGGACATGTTAACTCTGATTATTTCAAAGTTCTGTGAGAAATGGGGAAGGTGAGGCACAGCTTTGAGACTGTGCTGGGACCGCACACAGGTGCTGCCCAAAGCGCTGCCACGGACCAGAGTGAGGGCACACAGGATGGTGAATTTACTTCCTTCCGAGGGACCCTCACTGAGAAGACCCAGCCCCTCCCTCCTCCGCCTGGTCTGCTCCCCGCCCCCACATCAAGCTTTAACTGCCCTGGATGACCGGAGTTCCCTTGGGACAGCTCTGACCTCTTCCTCCCCATGCTGTGCCGCACTCTACATGACAGCGGACAACAGGGGACAGTGTACCTTCGTCCCCACCTGTAACATTCCGCTCACCCTTCCCAGCTGGAGTGTGACTCCCGCTATGAAGAAGTTTCTGATTTTCCTATTATACCTTCTCCAGACTGTGAGCCCCCAAAGCACTCAGGTCCTACTTCTGATTCCTTCAAAGGCTTGTTTCTACTAAGTACTTGGGCCAAGCACTGGGGATCAGAGGAGGCACTAACACTCCCCCCCAGGCCACGGGCACAGAGCATGCGGTGCCTGGGGCACACAGACGCGTGGCACCTGACAGGTGAATCTGTCAGGTACTCCAGGCACAAGCAACCTGCCCTGTTTGGGCTGCAGGGCTTAGGAAAGTATCAGAGGTGGTGACCTGCACTGGCCCTCAGGAGCTTGGGGGGATAAGGCAGGCTTTTTTGGACAAACTGAGTTGTACAAGGCAAAGCAAGAACAACAGGTTGGGGCCAGATTGTGAAAGGAGTCCGAGAATGACAAGCTGAGAAGTTTAAAAATAATAATAATAATAATAATAATAATAATGCTCCCTATGTGCTAAATGTGCTATTTATTTAAAGAAAGATGAATATATCATCCCCACTTTAGAAATGAGAATACTGAGGCTTAGGAGGTGAAAATAAACACGGCTCCTATAGAGCCCACACCAACCCATCCACAAGCCTGCCCTGGGGTTTACCACGGGGAACCCATCACAGGCCATCCTAAGTTTGTCGTGGCCGCTCCTGGCAGCAAGGATGCCGTCTGCTTCAGTTCAGAGACGGACTGGATGTGTACAGCAGAACAGTCGGCTGTAACTAAAAGGCAGGAGGTCGAGTCTCAGGCGCCCTTATCTCCCAGCAGCTAGAATAGAACTGAGACATTCAAACCAGTGCAACCCCTGCCCCCCTTACCAGTGCGAGACCTTGGGAAACGTACAGCCCTTTCTGCACCTTAATTCTCCCACCTATCTTTTCAATAAGATACTAATGGATCTTCCTTACAGAAGCAACAAATACCCTAAACAAACCAAAGAACTGTCTCAGAGGCTCTGCATAGATCAGAGAATGCCATCCGCAGATGACTCTGGGGCGCTAACTAGCTAAGTACAGGAAAGAAGGAAGCATTTGTTTCCTCTCAAGGGACAAGGTGCTGCGCTTGGAAACACAGAAACGCTTGCTCTCCAAACGTCTGGGAAGCATCGCGCGCATGCCCGCCCGGAGGAGAAGGGCACCCACAATCCCCGAGCCAGCAGCTCAGGGTCCCCAAGAGGCAAGGCTGTAGGAGGTGCGCGCAGGGGTCACGGGACACAGAAGCGATGACCCGCGCCGAAGGGAGACCAGCACGCGTGTACCGCACCCCGGCGGAGCAGCAGCCGCTTTTCAGGGCAAGGTCACTGCCGCGCGTGCAAGGGAAGCCGGCGCGAAGGCTCACACGACACACCAGACACGGAACGCCCAGCTGTGCCGGCAGGACCCTGACGCCTGGAAAGAAGCGCATCGGTCTCTCCTGGCGGCCCCGAGGCGGCAGCGCCCATCGGACCCCGTTTCACCGCCGAGGGACCGCGGCGGCCCCGGGCACGTGCCCGCGGCTACTACCCCCGACTCCCGTTTCACAGCCCCGGGCACGTCCCCGCCGCTCCCCCCGACTCCCGTTTCACCGCCGGGGGACCGCAGCGGCCCCGGGCACGTCCCGGCTACGCGACCCCGCCGCTCACCTTCTGGATGGCCCGCGCACGCGACACCCCAGGCAGCCCCACGGCGTGGCGCGCCTTCCTGCCCAGGACCGGGAACTTCTGCCGGTTGACCTTCACTTCGAACGGGTTGGGGCTGGGCCTCGCGCGGCCTCCAGCCGGGGCCCCCAGGGCCTTCCCGCGCGCCGCGGCCCTTCCAGCCTTCCCCATGGCTCGCCCGCGTCACCGCCGAGGCGCACTCGGTAGGCCGCACGGCACGGCTCACTCCCTCCGGAAACGCACGCGGGAACCTGAGAATCGCCCCGCCCGCGTCCCGCGAGAACTGAGCCAGCGAGAAGCACACGCGACCGGCAAGCTGGCCTACGCGCCTACAGGCGAGCGACCACAACTCCCAGCAGGCCACGCTCTCGCGACCCGCCGCTTCCTCCCTGCGCGCGGCCTTCTGGGAGCGGTGCTGCCCTGCGTGGCGCCGCACGGGCGGCGACGGGAGCCCTGCAGCTCCCTCTTCTGGGAAGCCGTTGGAGGGAGGCGGCCGCTGTGAGAGTAGGTAGCGGCGGCGGCGGCGGCAGTAGCCGTCGCCGCCGGGGGGTGGGGAGCCCGAGCCAGTGAGCCCCTCCTTGGGGTGGGGCTCGGCGGAGACTCGGGGCGGCCGGGGAGCTGGGCCCTGAGGGGAGCGTTGCCCGTACAAGACTCGCACGATGGGGCCGAGAGCCCGGGCCCTGGCGCGGCCGGGGTGACCGCAGAGTCCCGCGGCAGCCAGGCTTCCAGCTCCCGTCGCCCCAGCAGCTTCCCCGCTGGAAGCCAGGGCCGCGAGGGCGAGGGCGAGGGCTCCCCCGGCCGGCGCCAGCAGCGTCGGAAGCAGCCTCGGCGTCGCAGGCGGTCCCGGAGGCAGCAAAGCGGGTGGTGGCCGTGGCGGCAGCAAAAGCAGCGGCGGGGACGGAGGCGGCGGCGGCGGCTGGAGGAGCAGCAGCCGGAACCGCGACAGCTGGAGCGGCGGCGGGGCAGCTCCCCCGGGCCCTCTTTGGGGCCCCCCGAGCAGGTGGCGCCCTGCGAGCAATGCCCGAAGGCGGCGGAGCCCTCTCCCCCTGCCCCTCGCGCCCGCCGGGCCCGGCAGCGGCGGCCGCAGCGGCAGCGGCGTCGGTTTGGGGGCATGGAGCTCGAGAACTTCTTGGCCAACTCGCTGCTGCTGAAAGCGCGCCAAGGTGGGTGCACAGGGGCGCCCGACACCCCGCAAGCTCAGATCCTCCCGGGAACCCCGAGCCCCAAAGAGCCCCGACCCACTGTCCACTGGGCCTCGCTGTCCGGACCGGCCAGACAGCGAGGGGTCAGCTTGGGCTGCTCTGTGCGCCCCCCTGCACCCCGTTCAGCACCTCTGGGCCCGAGTAACGGTAGCCTGCGTCCCGCTCTTGTGCATATGAACCTGCTGCTCAGTCCCGCCGCCTCCCGGCAGCCTCCAGGACGTCGGCACCAGGCTAGCAGGGTCCCGTCCGCAGGAGGAGGAAGCCAGACCCCCGAGCGAAGCCGGCCAGAAACAGCCATGCCCTGGTGGCCTCTAAAGGACGGAGAAGACAATCCTGGTAGCGACCCGAAGCAAGAACCTTCCATGAGTCTCTGTGCAGTTATTTTAGCTTAGCTTTTTGGTTTTGAGGTTTGATCCGAGGCTTCATGGTGTGTGGAGTGGGTTTCACCAGGCAGGACGTGGTGACCGATTAAACAGTTCAGTAAGAATTCGCCCTCATATCCACGTAAGAGGCGCGGTTGAGCCAGGCCGTCCGCTCAGAGATGCCTCTGTCTGCACTGTCCTTCTCTTGCCTCCCAAGAGATTGGAGAGCTGGCGACAAAGCTGCGCATGGACAGCGCTCCAGCCGCTTTGCTCCTACGGGTCAGTGATGGAGCAGGTGTTTGGTGTTTGTGCTGCGATCGCGGTAAATGCCCGGTTCAGGGGCCATACTGACCAGAACTCCAGGGTTAAGATAATCTGGATGACCACCTCCCAGGGCTCGAGTCCGGTCCTGGGCTCACGTGTCCATGCGGTGGGCCTCCGGGTGACTTGGGATGCTTGTTGGGAAGCATCAATAAATTCATCTTGTGAGTAGAATAGTGAATAACTTTCGGTGATGGAACTTAACCTGGAATACAGCTATTTCAGATCTTTGGGTTTTGGTTCCTATTTACTCCTCTCCCCTTCCCATTAGTGTCCTGAGTGTTTTTTAAGAGGAAAGAGCTTCATTAGAAAGTGCCTGGTTTCTCAACTCATTGGAGACTTGAGTCAGAAACGTTCAACAGTTCTCGAAGTAACAGTGAACTGGTGCAGAGAATTAAATACCTAAGTTAGGGCTTACATTTATTTAATTCTTTATCGAGAATTAAGAAGTAGTGAATTTTTATTTTGTAAAGTGTTTCTTATATTAAGAGTTGAAAATAGGAACTTCATCTTCTCGAATATTTTTGTGTGTTAACCTGCATTTTTAAAAAATTTATTTTTACATTTACTTATTTTTGAGAGGCAGAGCACAAGTGGGGGGAGGGTCAGAGAGAGAGGGAGACACAGAATCCGAAGCAGCTCCAGGCTCTGAGCTGTCAGCACAGAGCCCGATGTGGGGCTCAAACTCACAAACCTGACCTGATCATGACCTGACCTGAAGTTGGACGCTTAACGGACTGAGCCACCCAGGCGCCCCTAACTTGCATTGCTGAATGGAAGACTGAGGATGGGTGGGAAGAAATTGGGTCTTATTTCTCTATTAAGACAGCGGGGGTCCCTCAGAGTAGTATGTTTCAGTGGAGTACTTGATTGTGTCTTGTGTTTCTCACTTTGAACTCAAGACTGGTCATAGAAGTGAACCATGATCTGGGCGCCCCAAGGGGCTCAGGTGGTTGAGCGTCAGACTTCAGCTTAGGTCATGATCTCACGGTTGGTGAGTTCAAGCCATGTGTCAGGCCCTGTGCTTAAGCTCGGAGCCTGCTTCGGATTCTGTGTCTTCCGTCTCTCTCTCCCCCTCCTCCACTCATGCTCTGTCTCTCTCTCTCAAAAAAAAGTGAACCATGATCCGTGGAAATCTGGTCTGACCCGTGCTAAACCTGTTTTCTTTCCACTGTACCATCATCCCTCGGTATAATGTACAAAAACGGACTGTTATATCAAGCAGATTTCCTTATGGTGCTGTAGAGATTTGGTGACAAGGTAAATATAAGTGCTTTCTAAGTACTAAATACTTAAAACCAGCATTTTCTACCATAAAGCCCAAGATTGCACGATACTTTGAAAAGACTTTCAATTTTTGTTCCCTAAAGTATTAAGTCATCATGTTGTGATTCTTATGTGGTCTGCCCCCGTCAGCGGATAGTGCCTACTCCTGTGTTTGGAAAGAGTGATTCTGTCCGTGTGGTTAATGCTCAGAGAAGTTGAATATGAGATATCAGAAATACAGTACTAGATGCTGAGTGTTGATTGTAACTGAGGGCTGTTCTCCCAAGTCGAAGCAGCTTATTTGCTTTAGAGGCTCCTAGAGTGTGTCCTCGCAGGTGTCTTCTTGGACATGTGTGTGCATGGGTAGTTCCTCATGTAAGTGTTTCTGGCTCACGTGTTAGAGAATTGTTTGAAAGGGGCGTACGTAGCAGAGCAGTTATCTGCTGGCTTTGGGAACTACACTGTTGGCTTAATAGTACGAGTGAGGCCATTTTCTGGGTTTATTTCAAATAAATTCAATCTCTCTCTTTATGGCCTCAAACAGATTTGTTAAACGAATTAACAGGATTTGTTAAAACCGTTCCTCCCTTTCTGGAATGCTGGTGGCGACAGCCACATTGACAAAGTTGTTTGTCACTCTGCCAGCGCGCTTTGAGAAGGTAGAAGACGATCAAACTGTTAATAAAGTAAGACACAGAATCACTGCTTTTTCCCCCCCAACTTTTAGGATTTTTTCCCATGTAACACATTTGTTAGGCAGTTCGTGAATTTTTGGAGCTTTCAATGATAACCTTAAATCGTTTCACATCATACTCTGAGGAGATTTTCGCCCCATTTTCTCTCTTGGAGAAATTGAGAGCATAAATACAGAGGGAAGAATAAAATGTGTGCACGTCTAATGTGGATTTTGGTCTTTTATACAGCAATTCCATTCTGATTACAGATGATAGCATTATTTGCAGTTTGTTTAGCGTCTGACGCATAGTTACTGTCTCTGTTATCATTTGTGCCCTTGCTAAGGCTTCCTCCCCAGGATTTTGGTGACAAGGAATCTCTGGAAGTAGCTTATAAACCCTTTGATTCCAGAGGTATAGCGACCAATGTTTGTGTTCCCTTCATTGCACTCAGTTTGATCCCACAACCAAGAACTACTTAATGCAGTTTTGTTGTAAAAAATAACAACTTTTGTGTTCATTTGGACACATTCTTGTATGCTTACCATTCCCACCTCCCGTACAGCACAGTGGGCCCTCCTTGCCTTTTTCTTGTTCAGTTCTTTCCACCCTTCAGAATCCAGTCTGCCTTTGTCGTTGTAGCGTGTTCTGTTCTTCCAGTTCAGAGATGTTCTCTGCCCTTTGGGAATTTGGAACTTGGGGTTCACGACAGCATAGTCAATGATTCTTTTTCCAGCTAAATTGCAGTCTGTGTATAGGCAGGGCATAGCTCTTACCTTCACTTCTTTTTTTTTTTTTTTTTTTTTTTTTTATTTCTAGGAGAGAGAGAGAGAGAGACAGCGTGAGCAGGGGAGGGTCAGAGAGAGAGGGAGTCACAGACTGAAACAGGCTCCAGGCTCCGAGCTGGCAGTCAGCACAGAGCCCGATGCGGGGCTCGAACCCACGAACCGCGAGATCACGACCCAAGCGAAAGTCGGACGCTCAACCGACTAAGCCACCCAGGCGCCCCTCTTACCTTCACTTCTTATCCCTTTCAGTGCTGGCTGCCCATGTAACTGGTACTTGGTAAACAATTGGAGATTAAGGGCGTGATTTGTTATTTTGCTAAATTCAAGAAAGAGAAAGTGAAATTCATGTTGAAAACAAAAGGATTGGCTGGACTTGGAGGGAATAAAGTGTGTTCCAGGCTTGCTGCGAGCCTGGTGGCTGATAAGGTGGCTACCATTAGTGAGGGCTTGCTCTGCCCCGGCAGCGTGCTGGATTCCTGTTGGCCGTCATCCCAGCTAGTCCTGTCCCACTTCGCCCAACCTGTGAAACCTGACAGGTGACACACAGTGTGGTAACGAGCGCAGTGCTTGGTGCTCAGGAAGTGCTCAGTAAATAGCAGTAGTTGTGCTTGTAGATCTTATGGTTCTGTCCAGTGTCACAATAAGAGCTGGTACTTTAATGTGCAGCTGTGTTAATTGACCTTGAATCTGGTTCTCTGTAGTCCATTCTCAGTGTTAGATTTCCCAAAAGCATAGCTTTCCTTTTCCTAAATTCTTCCATGCGGGAGGTCCCTGAATCTCATTCATCCTGACCTTTGTTATTTCTCACGTCCGTCCCTTTGTCTCTGCTTTCACCTAGTTCCCCCTGCCCCACTCCGATTGTCTCCTGTACCTCCTAAGTTGATGGAGGCCAAGTTGACTGAGGGCAAGAATTTCCTAGCTGGACTCTCCTTTATCGTCCCCGGTGCTGCTAGAACAGTCCTTCTAAAATGCAGATTTGTTCTCTTACTCTTGTGTTTAGAATTTGACCTTAGACCTCCATTCCGGGTCAAGTATAAACCCCTTATAGTGCATCATGGCCCAGAGGGTCCTCCCTGACCTCAGTGACCGGCTCTTCTCTCCTGGTCCATTTGCGGCTAAGTGTGTGGGAGCACATGATGCCGCGCTAGCCGGTGTCGCCCGGTTCTTCCTTCACGCTCCGGCTCAGGCGTCTTTTCTGCGAACTTTGACACTCCCGCCAGAGGCTTGATCATTCCATCTTTTGTGCCACTGCTGTGCCCGGGGCAAGCTGTTACTGCACTGGGCAGACTCAGAACGCTCTGGATGTCCCTTTCGTGTCACCAGCATCTAGCACTGTGCCGGCCCCCAGTATGTGCTCTGCAGGTGCGAACTGTGGCCAAAAGAGCCCGTCTCAGGAATTCTCTCAGTTCCCGCGGTAGCCAGAAATTCAGGTTTCTTTTTTTTTTTTCTATATTTTTTTATTTATTTCTAGGAGAGAGAGAGATACAGCGTGAGCAGGGGAGGGTCAGAGAGAGAGGGAGTCACAGACTGAAACAGGCTCCAGGCTCTGAGCTGGCAGTCAGCACAGAGCCCGATGCGGGGCCCAAACCCACGAACCGCGAGATCATGACCTAAGCGAAAGTCGGACGCTTAACCGACTAAGCCACCCAGGTGCCCCAGAAATTCAGGTTTCAAACCAGGCTGTCTGTTTAGACTAGTGATCTGGAACTAGGGAACAGAAATTGAGATTTTATTCAATTTTTGGAACTTCTAAACGGTGAGTGGTTCTTACTTCATTTTGAATTTAATGTTTTTGTTTTTAGCGAATCTGTATTAAAATGTGCGTACCTACAACGCAGCCTGTAGTTCTCTTAATATCTGCGTGCCTGTCACTAGCAGAGACAGCAGGGGTCAGCCCCAACCAGTTAGGAAGTTAGCAAAAGGCCAGGCACGCGTGTTTTCCTTTTAGAGGGGAAACTCTCTGTTTTCACCCAACTGAAAGAGAGTTTCCAGTTCAGAGCACTCCTGCATTTGCTGCCCCCTCACCCCTGTGCTGACCCGTCTCACTTCCTGGCAGAGATATCGTGCCTGAGTGTTTGCACGGGAAACCCAGATCTCGTGTGAGTTGTTGGAAAACTGCTAGCGCATTTGTGAGGTTGACAAGGCTGCTGAACTGGTGGCATCCTCCCCCGCCCCTCCTCCCCCCACCTCTTGGGGCAGGTGTTTATCCCCTGTGACAGATGAGGGAGGGAGAAGCCAAGTGACTTGATCAAGGTCACCTCACTAGTAAATGGGAGCGTCAGGGTTCAACCAAGTTCTGTCTGGCCCCAAACTTATGCTCTAACCCATCATGTAATGCTGTCTGTTGAAAGACTTCCTTAGTTTACTGCTTCAATGGAAATGGGTTGATGTTTTGTCTTTAGCTTCTGGCATGAAAGTAGCTTTCTAGATGTGGGAATGTCGCTCTCTGGTTGGAAAGCGTGAAAGCACAGGTGACAGAAATTGGGCTGTGGCAGGGAAGGTGGGGGTGAGCACCATATTGTCATCTGACTAGTCTGGAGATGTCGTCTGTGTTAAGCAACGAGAACTGAAGAGCCAGCAGCGTTGTTCACAGTTGCAGAGGAAGCCTGCACCAGATCCCAAAGTGCTGGCAGACGTTTGGCGATGGGGCAGGGTCTGACTGATGTCACTCTGAGTCTGGAAGGAGGGGACTTGGACCCCCCTCTCTGCTCCCTGTTTTTATTACATTTGCTTCAAGTTCTCCATTGGGTTAAACACAGTGTGTTTCCTTGTGAAAGGACAGCCTGCTAATGTCCCCTCATAGAACTAGGGACAAATTCTCTTTGAGCTAATTCTGTTCCACTAATTTAAAGACATTTTCCAGGGCTTAGTCGGTTAAGTGTCTGACTCTTGTTTCGACTCAGGTCATGATCTCACAGTTCCGTGAGTTCCAGCCCCGCATCAGGCTTTGCACTGATGGTGTAGAGCCTGCTTGGGATTCTCTCTCACCCTCCCTCTCTCTCTGCCCGCCCCCCCAAAATAAATAAATAAACTTAAAAAAAAAGGTTTTCAAAATAATCCATAATAAAAAAAATCAGAGAATTCTCAGACTCTTAAGACTTTTGTTCCTGAAGGGCATGGAATAGTATCTTACTGTTTAGGCAGCCTGGGCTGCTGTAGCAATAACACAGACTGGGTGGCTTAAACAACAGAAATGTTTTTGTTCTTTGTTTTACAGTTATGGAGGCTAGGAATCCAAGGTCAAGTAACCAGCATTGTTGGTTTCTGGTGAGGCCTCTTCCTGGCTTGTGCAAAGCTGCCTTCCCCGTGTCCTCATGTGGCGTCTCCTCTATTCCCACTGAGACACAGAGGTTTGCTGGTGACTCCTCTTATGAACACACCTGTCAGATCAGAGCCCTAACTGGCTGACCTTCCCCGAAGGCCCATTTCCAACCCCAACTACACTGGGGGTTAGGGCTTTGACATGTGAGTTTGAGGCAGAGTAGGTGGGGTACAAATCAGTCTATAATGCTGTACATTTTCCTAATCAAGTATCTTTTCACACTGAGGGTGATTCAACTTTCCTCTTCTTGAATTGCTTATTCATATCTTCTGCGCGAATAAGGGCAGAATTATCATCTTGATTTATAGCAGTGTTTTTATATAATTGGGATACTAAATACACATTGCACAGATCTCCTACTCCCCACTTGCTCTATTTTCCTATTGCTGCTATAACAAGTTACCACAAACTACATGGCTTAAAACAACACAGAGTTATTGTGTTACAGTTCTGGAGAGCAGAAGTCTGAAAAGGGTCTCACTAAGCTAGGATCAGGGTGTCAGAAGGGCTGTGTTGCTTTCTGGAGCTTCTGGGGGAATCTGTTACCAGACGGAGAACCGGTTCTGGACTCAGGTTTGTCTGCTTGCTGCTCAAAAATCAATACTCCGGGGACCAGTGCCAATGGGAAAGGTTGCTTCAGGCAGGAAGTCAGCACCCTGGGGAGACAGGTGGACAGACGTCTCACAGACCATCTTCCCCGTTCAGGCCACGCTGGAGAGTTTTTGAGGGAAAGGCACGGGAAAAGGGAGGGGGCTGCATGCAAGAGAAGCAGGTGCTCAGACAGTTAGTCGTCCGTTGGCATGACCTTGAACAGACTCGCTGGCATCCGTGGCAGCCGTTTTTGAATGTGGTCCACTTTCTCTTCCGATCCTTCACTCCTCAAGGTCCTTCACTCCTCCAGGCCAGTGGTCTGCAAACCTCAAGGAAGAGGTTAGTTCGGCTACAGACCAAGGGAGTTAGGTCTCTTGCGAGAGAGACGAAGAGCTGGAAGCAGGTTCACCCCTAAGACCGGGTGGAGCACTGTTAGAGATTCATTTTGGGGGCTCTGGGGGGGAATCCATTTTCTTGCCTTTTCCAGCTTCTGGATGCCTCCTGCACGTCTCATCAATAATCGGTGTTAGCAAAGATGCCAAGTAGCTGCAGCCAGAACTCTCCCGCGCCGCGTGTGGGAGCGTGAAACAGGACAACCGTTTCGAGAGACCGGCACTTTCTCATACAGTTACACACACACCGACCGAGTGACCCAACGATTCTCCTTCAAGATACACCCAGTAAAATGGGCATATGCCATATAAAGCCTAGTACAAGAATGTTTGCAGCAGCTGTATTCTGAACAGCCTCAAACTGGAAGCAGCCCAAATGTCCCTCAAGAAGAGGACGGCTGGAAACACACTCGTGCGTGGATTGCAGTGCGGCTGGAGACACACTGGTGCGTGGATTGCAGTGCGGCTGGAGACACACTGATGCGTGGATTGCGGTGCGGCGGGAGACGCACTGATGCGTGGATTGAGGTGCGGCGGGAGACACACTGATGCGTGGATTGCGGTGCGGCGGGAAAGAAGAAAGAACTGCTGATACACACAGGAGCACAGGCCATCTCCAGAGCATCGTGTTAAGAAGAATCAGAAGACAGAAAAATTCTTAATGGTTCCAGGAATGTGAAGTGAAACTAATCCACAAGAATACCAATTGGAGTGCCGATTGCTGTGAAGAAGGGAGGGGTTGACGCTGAAGAGGCAAGAGTGAACTTTCCGGGATGATGGAAGTGTGTATTGATCCTGTGGACAATTATGTGGTGTGTATATGCTTGCACATTTCATTAAGACACGGTGTTAAGATTGCCGCACATTATTGTGAAGATTGTGTCTGTTACAAAGTTTTGTCTTGTTTTTTTATTTTTAAGGAAAAATTTTGTATAAGTTTGGGCCTCCCTGCTCCTAAACGTCTGGTAAACCTTGCGTGTGAAACCGCCTGACGCTGGCGCCTCCCTCCCCCCCCCTCCCCCCCCGACCCTCTTGCCCGGGAAGCAGGGGTCGGGTGGTTCTTTTTATTATCAGTTTAGTTTCTGTAATACTTACTGTGATCTTCAGGGCTGTTTCTTTTTGAGGTAGGTTTGGTAATTTATGTTTTCTGAGAAAAGGTTTTTTAGTTTTAGTTAACACACACAACAATACTGGTTTTCGGAGTAGAATTGAACGATTCACCACTTACGTACGGCACCCAGTGCTCATCCCAACAAGCGCCCCTTCGCACCCCTCCTCCATCTAGCCCACCTGCCACATCCCTCCGTCAGCCTCAGTTTGTTCTGTCCGTGAAAGCCTCTTGTGGTTTGTTTGCCTCTCTTCTCTCTTTTGCCCCTTCCCATGTGTTCATCTATTTTGTTTCTTAAATTCCACATATGAGTGAAATCATATGGTTTTTGTGTTTCTCTATTTGATTTGTCTTGCTTAGCATGGTACATTCCAGCTCCATCCGTGTCGCAAACGGCAAGATTTCATTATTTTTGATCGGTGAGTAATATTCCATTGTGTGTGTGTGTGTGTGTGTGTGTGTGTGTGTACACACGACCTCTTCTTTGTCCATTCATTAGTTGATGGACATTTGGGCTGTTTCCATAGTTTGGCCATTGTTGATGCTGCTGCTATAAACATTGGGCTGCATGTACCCCTTTGAATCTGTATTTTTGTATCTTTTTAATAAATTCCTAATGGTGCAATTCCTCAGTTGGAGGATACTTCTATTTTTAGTTTTTTAGGAACCTCCATACTGTTATCCAGAGTAGCTGCACCAGTTTGCATTCCCACCAGCCGTGCAAGAGGGTTCCCCTGAGAAAATTATTTTCATCTAAGCTTTCAAATTTATTTGGCATGAATGTTATTTGTAACATTTTCTTACTATTTTTACAATTGCAACTGTGATCTTCTTAATTTAGGATGTTATTTGTGTGCTGTCTTTTACTTTTGTTAGGCTTGCAAAAGATTTTTGTCTTAAACTTCTCCGTGAACCAACTTTTGGTTTCGTGTGCTTTGCTCTATTATGTTTGTCTTCTGTTTTATTAATTTTTGATTATAGTGTATTCTTTATTTTGATTTAGCTTCTCAAGTTGAATGCTTAACCTGTTACTTTTTAAACTTTCTTGTTTTATAATAAATGTAAAACTCTTAAATATTGCCTTAACAGCAGCCTACAAGATTTTTAATGTTTTTCCATTTCAGTTATGTTTAGTGATTTTCATTGTGATTTCTTTGTTAGGCCATGATTATTTGAATGTGTTTTTTAAGAAATTCTAAAGTCGTGGCAGCTTTTTAAATGATCTTTTTTTTATTGATGATAACTTAATTATATGTGATCAGAGGACATGTTGTTAAGGATAACAGTGTTTTGATATTTGTTGAAATATACTTTGTGGTCTGTACGTGGTCAATTTTTAAAATGTTTTACCTGTCCTTAGGAAGAATATGTATTTTTTATTTGCTGGGTAAGACCCTCTACAATTATCTGTTAGGTCAAGTTTGTTAATATTATTATTATATAAATAGCTTCCATTTTTATTGCTTTTTGTATGGTTGATTAATCAGTTTATGAAAAAGGTTTGATAAAATCTCCCACTAAGGTTGTAGATTTATTAAATTTGTTTTCCCTAATTTGGTTGATTTTTATTTCAAGACACTGTTACGTGTTTACTAGTTAATGATTTTGGTATCTTCTTGTCAGTTATTATTTTTTTATTACTATGCAAGGTACATCTCTATCCCTACCAGTACATTTGCCTTAAATTGTATTTTCATCTGACATGTCTATTATTATACCTGCTCTCCTCACCCCCACCCTACCCCATGATAATTTGTGCTGTTTTCCTCTGCCTTTTGGTGTGTTTTTTGAATGCTTCAGGTGTCTCTTGTAAACAACACCCAGCTGCGTTTTGCTGGCTTATTCAGTCTAATAATCTCACTCTTTTAGTATTTAAGTTTTAGTCCCTATTTACATTTTATGGGACTTCTTAGGTATGTATTTTGCTACCATTTTTTCTTTGGCTTGATAGGCTTACATAATCATAATAGCTAATATTTGAATATTTGAAATGTACATAGCTCTGTTTCAAGTGTTTTTATATAATTCATTTAATTCTTTTTTAAAATTTTATTTATTTATTTCTGAGAGAGAGAGAGAAAGAGACCGTGTGAGCAGGGGAGGGTCAGAGAGAGGGGGAGACACGGAATCTGAAACAGGCTCCAGGCTCTGAGCTGTCAGCATGAACCATGAGATCATGACCTGAGCCAAAGTCGGATGCTTAACCGACTGAGCCACCCAGGCGCCTCTAATTCTGATAACCCTTTAAGAAGATGATTTTAGTAATTCTATTTTTAAATTGAAAAATAAAATAAACAGTCCAGAGAAGCTAACAGCTGGGCCCAGATCACACAGCAAGTGAACGGTGGGGTCAGATTAAATCCAAGCATCCTGGCTTTACCTCTAATCAGGTGCTTTTCAAATACCTTTATTGCCTGAGAAGATATGTACCTGCGAGATACGTGTATAATATAAAGCTTTCCGAAAGTATGGTCACTACTGGCTATGGTAGTGGAGCTGAACACAAGCAAGAAAGATCGGGGAAAGCTGCAGTCCTGGTCATTTATATTCATCTTTGAACATAAGTGGAAATGATTTGAAACACAGCAGCAAGTAGCCTTATGCTTTGTTTATATTTTATCGTAAATGCAGAAGCATTTCAAAATTAAATTAGTTCGATGGAATGTTTTCTTTGTTAAGCCTGAGTTTAAAACCTTAGAGATGAACCATGATCCTGTGGGAGAGGGGCAGGAAGGTTGTCTGGTCTCCAAGGTCTGTCGTTCCCCAGGGGGTTGGGGGAGAGGAGGGAGGCACTTCAGCCCTTGAAGGACACTAGGTCTGTCAAGACTTCCATTTTTCTGCTTTGTAAAATTATTTTCCATGACTCGCTTACCTTATAGGAATGAAAGGTAGTTGAGGTTGTGTATGAAGACCTTTCCAGGCTCTTCATTTCACATCATGCATTGGTCAACTTGAATATTACAGTAACATAACTGCAGGAAGGAAGAGAAACAATGATCTCACAGTTCCATTAGTTAATATCTTAAGTGTAACATTTTATATTTGCTGAAGATTTTTTGAAGCTTATTTATTTATTTTGAGAGGGCGTGCGTGGGAAGTGCTGCCCAGGTTCCCCGGCCTGTGAGCCCTGAGCCTGCCGCTGTGAAGAGAATGTTTCTGTCCTCTCACAATGTGATTATTGAGGCTCTAATCCCCAGTGTGACGGTATTTGGAGGTAGGGCCTTTGGAAGGTAATTGTGGTTACGTTAGGTCACAGGGTGGGGGCCTCCTGATGGAATTAGCGCCCTTGTCGGAAGAGGGAGAGGCGGGAGAGCTCTCTCCTGGAGTGCGTGCACCAGGGAGAGGCCGAGTGAGGGCATAGTGAGAGGACAGCCATCTACAAGGAAGAGGGCAGGGCCCTCACCAGTCACCGAATCTGCTGGCACCTGGAGCTTGTAGGAATTTCCAGCCTCCAGAACTCTGAGAAGTAAGTGTTCGTTGTTTGGCCACGCAGACTGTGGTGTTCTGTTACAGCAGTCCAAAGTGACAGACACCCGTGGAGACCCCATTCTTCTCTCTTTCACCTTGCGACGTTCTTCTTCAGACCAAGCCAGGGAGCGCTGTCCAGGGAGAAGGGGGTCTTCTGTGGCTGTAGCTTGCCACAGGTGGCACCGGGTCTGTCCGTGTGTACTGCTGTGTTTAGTGAAATGTGGGTGATGCCCTGTGTTTGCACATGCGTGGTGTGGGCACTATTGTGTGTGTGTCATTTACTCTTTAAGCGGGAAGCTGTCAGTGAATTATGTGCTGGGTTCTGAGCTCTCACGTCCACCACTTCCCTAAACCCACCCTTGTCCAGATTACCAGGGTCCATTCTTAGTCCTCATCATACTACACCTGTGGGCTGCACTTGACATAGCCCATCATGGGGGTTTCCTGGGTCACTGTGTCCTTCTAGACCAGCCTCCATGTTTTTCTGCTGTTTCCATGCTTGGCCTTCTTAGACTGTTGGAGTGGTCGCCCCTCATTCTCTGGATCTCTTCATATTGAAATGTTCTGAAGGCTCAGGCCATGAACTCTCACCTTCACTACCCACACTCCCTCCCTTGTGATCACTCCAACTGAGATCTGCAGACTGGACTTCTCCACTGTACTGCAGCTCATTTTCCACTTGCCCACTTGACATTGCTACTTGGAAAACCTCACCAGCACGTGCACGCGCGCACACACACAGAGTCAAAACTAATCTCTTAATACCCACTTGCCCCAATTTTTTTTTCCTTCTACATTTCAGTTAATACCCAGGCCAAAAATCCTGTAGTTGACTTTTAATTCCTTATATCCAACATCCAGCCCTTGGGCAAATATTTTTAGATATCCCTTCAAAATACGAAGAATCCGACCTCTCATTGCCTCCACTGCTTTCAGCATGGCTCAAGCCATCAACCTCTCACCTGGAAGACCACAGTTGACTGCTACTTGTTCTCAGCTTCTGCCTTTCTGACCCTACAGTCTGTTCTCAACACACCAGCCAGAGTAATCCTATTAAAATTTAAGTCAAGATGTCAGCCTTCTCTTCTGAACTCTTGCCATGACCTCTCAGACCAAGCAGAGTAAAAGCAGGAGTGTTGAAATTATCAGACCTGGAATTTTTTAAAACTGTGATTAATATTCTAACGGCTTTAATGAAAAAAGTAGACACCATGCAAAAACAGATGCATAATGTAAGCAGAGAGATGGTAATTCTAAGAAAGAATCAAAAGATATGCTAGTGGTAAGAAAAACCAAAACGATAACAAATGAAGAATCCTTTTGGGGTGCCTAAGTGGCTCAGTTGGTTGGGTATCTGCCTCTTGACTTCTGCTCAGGTCATGATCCCATGGTTGTGTGATTGAGCCCCATATTGGGCTCCACTGGGCATGGAGCCTGCTTAAGATTCTCTCTCTCTCCCTTCGCCCCTCAACCCTGCTTGTTTGCTCTCTTGCCCTCAAATAAAAAAAATTTTTTTTAATGTTTATTTATTTTGAGATTGAGACCACATAAGCTGGGGAGGAGCAAAAAGGGAGAGAGAGAACCAAGCAGGCTCCACGCTCAGTGCAGGGCTTGATCCCACAACATGACCTGAGCTGAAATCAAGAGTCAGATACTTAACCAACTGAGAGACACTGTTGCCTCTTAAAAAAAAAAAAAAAGTTTTAAATGAAGAATCTTTTTAATGGCCTTATTAATTCACTGGACAGGACTGAGGAAAGGATCTCTGAGCTTGAGGATATAACTGAAATTTTCTAAAACAAAAGCACGGAGAAAAAAGACTGGAAAAAATCAGAACAGAATATTCAAAAACTGTGGGACAACCAACCACAAAGGCATAACATACGTGTAAGGGGAACGCTGGGAGGAGCAGAAAGAGAAAGGAACAGAGAAAGTATTAGAAGTAATAATGACAGACTTGACCCAAAATGATGTCAGACACCAAGCCACAGACTCATGAAGCTCTGAAAATGTGAAACAGGATAAATGACAAAGAACTACACCCAGGAATATCATCTTCAAACTTCAGGAACTAAAAAATAAGGAAAGCATCTTGAGAGAAGCCACAGGTAACAACACATCACCTGTATAGGAGCAAATATAAGAATTGTGGGGCGCCTGGGTGGCTCAGTTGGTTAAGCGTCCGACTTCGGCTCAGGTCATGATCACATGATTTGTGGGTTCAAGCACCGCATCAGGCTCTGTGCTGAGAGCCAGCCTGGAGCCTGGAGCCTGCTTCAGATTCTGTATCTCTCTCTCTGACCCTCCCCTGCTAACACTGTCTCTCTCTCTCAGAAATAAATAAAACATTAAAAAAAAATAAAAAAGAATTCTGTCCAATTTCTTCTCAGAAACCATTCAAGGAAGAACATGATAGTGAAACATTTAAAGTATTGGGAGAGGGGCGCCTGGATGGCTTAGTCAAGTTAAGCATCTGACTTTCGCTTAGGTCGTGATCTCGTGGTTCGTGGGTTCGAGCCCCGCGTTGGGCTCTGTGCTGACTGCCAGTGCAGAGGCTGGAGCCTGTTTCAGAGTCTGTGACTCCCTCTCTCTCTGACCCTCCCCTGCTCATGCTGTCTCTCTCTCTCTCTCCTAGAAATAAATAAAAATATTAAAAAAAAAATAAAGTATTGGGAGAAGAAACCTCACCAACCTAGTATTCTGTACCTTGTGAAAGTACCCTTCAAAAGTAAAGAGAAATGAAGACTTTCCCAGAGAAACAAAAGTCAAGGGAATGTGTTGCCAGTGGACCTGCCTCGCAAGAAATGTTAAAAGAAGTTGTTCAGAGAGAAAGAAAATGATATACTTGGAAACTTGAATCTACATAAAGAAATGAAGAGCATCAGAAAATGAATAAATGAAGATAAAGTGAAGATCTGTTTCTTTTATTCTTAATTGCTCTAACAGCTAGCAGCTAACAGGGAGCAGATGTAAACATGGAAGACAAAAAGAAGAATGAAGACAAGAACAAGAACTAGTAAAAATATGGTGGACATTAATCCACTTACAGACACACCTTGTTTTGTGCTCTGCAACCCTGTGGCAAGTCTTTGGTGCCATTTTTCCAATAGCATTTTTCCCCCTCTGTTTTTGTGTTACATTTTGGTAATTCTTGTAATATTTCAAAATTTAAAATTATTATATTTGTTATAGTGATGTGTGATCAGTGATTATGACTTACTGAAACCTCAGATGATAGCATTTTTTAACAATAAAATATTTTTAAATTAAGGTATGTGTATTTGTTTAAAGACATGATACTAATGCACACTTACTAGACTGTAGTATAGTGCAAACATGTCTTTTATATGCACTGGGAAACCAAAAGTTCCATTTGTATTTCTTTATTGTGATTTTTGCTTTATTACAGTGGTCTGGAACTGAGCCCACAATGTCTCTGAGGTATGCCTGTATTGTATGATATTTAAATATCAGTGGTTTAAATGCAACAGTCAAAGACAGAGATTGTCATAGTGGACAGAAAAGTAAGACCCCACTACGTGTTGTCTATAAGAAACTCACTTTAACTATAAAACACACATAGATTAAAAATAAAGACATGTATGATCCTTGCAATAAATGCAGAAAAAGCATTTGACAAAATACAGCATCCTTTATTGATAAAAACCTCAAGAAAGTAGGGATAGAAGGAACATACCTTAACATCATAAAAGCCATATATGAAAGACCCACACCTAATATTTCAACTGGGAAAAACTGAGAGCTTTCCCAAGATTAGGAACACGATAGTGATGTCCACTCTCACCACTGTTGTTCAGCATAGTACTGGAAATCCTATCCTCAGCAATCTGACAACAAAAAGAAATAAAAGGCATCCAAATTGGCAAGGAAGAAGTCAAGCTTTAACCCTTCACAGATGAAATGATACTCTGTGGAAAACCTGAAAGACTCCCACCAAAAAACTGCTAGAGCTGATTCCTGAATTCAGCAAAGTCCAAGATATAAAATCAATGTACAGAAATCAGTTGTATTTCTAAAAACCAATAATGAAGCAGCAGAGAGAGGTGTTAAGGAATCAATCCCATTTACAATTGCACTAAATACTGTAAGATACTTAGAAATAAACCTAATCAAAGAGGTAAAAGATCTGTACATGGACAACTGTAGAAAGCTTATAAAAAATTGAAGAAGACACAAAGAAATGGAAAAATAATCCATGCTCATGGATTGGAAGAACAAATATTGTTTAAAATGTCAATACTACCCAAAAGAATCTACACATTGAATGCAATCCCTATCAAAATAACACCAGCATTCTTCACAGAGTTAGAACAAACAATCCTAAACTTAGCATGGAAATAGAAAAGACCCTAAAGAGCCAAAATAATGTTGAAAAAGAAAAAGCTGGAGGCATCACAATTCCAGACTTCAAGATGCATTACAAAGCTGTAATCATCAAGACAGTATGGTATTGACACAAAAACAGACACATAGATCGATGGAATAGAATAGAGAACCCAGAAATGGACCCACAAACATATGGCCAACTAATCTTTGACAAAGCAGGAAAGAGTATCCTGTGGAAAAAAGGCAGTGTCTTCAGCAAATGGTGCTGGGAGAACTGGACAGTGACATGCAGGAGAATGAACCTGGACTACTGTCTTATACCATACACACAAATAAATTCAAAATGGATGAAAGACCTAAGTGTGAGACAGGAAACCCATCAAAATCCTACAGGAGAAAACAGGCAGCAAGCTCTTTGACCTCGGCCACAGCAGCTTCTTACTTGACACGTCTCCAGAGGCAAAGGAAGTAAAAGCAAGACTGAACTATTGGGACCTCATCAAAATAAAAAGCTTCCGCACAACAAAGGAAACAGCAAAACTAAAAGGCAACCAAGGGAATGGGAGGAGATATTTGCAAATGACAAATCAGATAAAGGGTTAGTGTCTAAAATCTATAAAAAACTTATCAAACTCACCACCTGAAGAACAAATAATCCAGTGAAGAAATGGGCAGAAGACATAAAAAGACACTTTTCCAAAGAAGACATCCAGATGGTCAACAGACACGTGAAAAGATGCTCAACATCACTCATCATCAGGGAAATACAAATCAAAACCACAATGAGATACCATCTCACACCTGTCAGAATGCCTAAAATTAACAACTCAGGAAACAACAGATGTTGGTGAGGATACAGAGAAAGAGGAACCCTCTCACACTGCTGGAGGGAATACAAACTGGTGCAGTCATTCTGGAAAACAGTATGGAGGTTCCTCAAAAAATTAAAAATAGAACTACCTTATGAGCCAGCAATTGAACTGCTAGGTATTTATCCAAAGGATACAAAAATGTTCATTTGAAGGGACACATGCACCCCATAGTTTACAGCAGCATTATTAACAAGAGCCAAATTATGGAAAGAGCCCTAATGTCCATCGACTGATGAATGGATAAAGAAAGATGTGTTATATATACACAATGAAATACTACTGGGTGATGAAAAGAATGAAATCTTGCCATTTGTAACAATGTGGATGGAACTAGAGGGTATTATGCTAAATGAAATAAGTCAGTCAGAGAGAGACAGATATCATACGATGTCACTAATTTGAGAAACTCAACAGATGAACATAGGGGAAGGGAAGGAAAAATAAGATAAAAACAGAGAGGGAGGAAAACCATGAGAGACTCTTTAATACAGAGAACAAACTGAGGGCTGCTGGAGGGGAGGTGGGTAGAGGGATGTGTTAAATGGGTGGTGGGCATTAAGGAGGGCACTTTTTGGGATGAGCACTGGGTGTCAATATGGAAGAGCTGAATCACTGGGCTCTACTCCTGAAGCCAAGACTACACTGTATGTTAACTAACTTCAATTTAAATAATAAAAAAAAGAGAGATGGAGAGAGGTATTCCATGCTAACACTAATCAAAGGCAGTGGAAATACCTATATTAATTTCATCCAGTTTAAACTTCACAGCAAAGAAAGTTATCAAAGATAAAGAGGAGCATTACATAATGATAAAAGGGTCAATTCTCCAAGAAGATGTAGCAATCCTTAATGTGTATGTGCCTAACAACATATAGTCAGAATATGTGAAGCGAAAACTGATGGAACTGCAAGGAGAAATTGAATACACTACACATTCTTCTCAAAGTCACATGGGACATTCTCTAAGAGAGTCCATATTCTGGGCCATAAAACACATGGTGACAAATTTAAAAGAATAGAAATCATACAATATCTGCTCTCAGAGCACAGTGGAATTAAACTAGAAATCATAACAGAAAGACAGCTGGAAAATCCCCAAACACTTGGAGATTAAGCAACACACTTCCGAATAATACGGGGGCCGAAGAAGAAATCTCAAGAGAAACTAAAAAATACTCTGAACTCAGTGAAATTGAAAATAAAACATCAGAATTTGTGGGATGTAGCAAAAGCAGTGCTTGAGGGAAATTTATAGTTTCAAATGCATGTATTAAAACAAAGTCTGGGGCGCCTGGGTGGCTCAGTTGGTTAAGCCTCTGACTTTGGCTCAGGTCATGATCTCACAGTTCATGAGTTCTAGCCCCATGCCAAGCTCTGTGTTGACCCTGGGGCCAGCTTCAGATTCTGTGTCTCCCTCTCTCTGCCCCTCCCCCCGCTCATCCTCCTTCCCTCCCTCTTTCTCTCTCGCTCTCTCTCAAAAAATAAACATTTAAGTTTTTTTTTAAACTTTAAAACATTTTTTTTAAATCAGAAATCTAAGCTCCTACCTTAGGAAACTAGAAAAAGAAGAGTAAATCAAAAGAAGAAAAGCAACAATAAATATTAGAGTAGAAATCAGTGAAACCAAAGACAGGAAATAAAGTGAAAATCTGATTCTCTGAAAAGATTAATAAGATCTGTAAGCCTCTAACCAGACTAAGGAAAAAAGAAGACACAAATTAGTAGTATCAGAAATGAAAGAGGGACATCACTATCAATCCCATGGATATAGCTTGACTAGGAGTATGGAATCTTAAAATTGCTGGAGGAAGGTAAAATTATGCTCATACAGATAACATTAAAGTGAACATGTTTTATTTTACCCACACATAGGGAATCAGAGAGATGTTATAATTAGTTCAAATGACTCAAATTTATTTGGCAAAAGGAACTGAATTGCAAATCCAGGCAAACTGATTTTCCTACAGAGGGAAGAGAAGTGTGTGGGAACTACCAGGCGAAACGGCTTGTGTGTCTGCCTGTCACCCACGGTTTGCAGGAAGCTGCCCATCTCGGAGACCAGGAAGGCTGGCATCCGGTAACCGGGAAGGGCGTGCTGGACTGACACAGTGTGGTGTTTTGCTGACACTGTTTTTCTCCTGAAGACTTAAATCAAGTACACCACAATCATTAACTTGAGCTCATATGAACTGATGAGCCAGCATGACTCAGTGGAATTCTAAATTAGGGAACTTTACTAAGAAAATAACACAGGAGATGCCAGCTCCCTTTCTGTCAATTTGCTCCTGCTTCGTCACTGGATAGAACCCCTATGACCAGCGCTTCTCAGGCGCACAGGGAGAAGCCGACCTGGAAGGGTATGCTGATTCCCTGCCAGCCTGTGGATCTGGGACGGGACCTATCATCATCCTGGACTCCGGCTCGGGGGCCAGAACCTCGCCAAGGCTCTGCAGCACCTGCGGCCCCGGCCTGTGCCCTTCCTTGGGGGAGACTGGCATACCTTGCTGGCTCTCGGCGTCAGGAGCACTGGGGCTGGTCTTTGCTAATCCCCTCCTTCCTCTTCACAGGCCTTTTAGGGAAATACTTGGGAAAAGGTGACTTTGGGAAGGTATGAGGGAAATGGGCCATCAGTGAGCCAGACAAGATGAAGGCACCTGTATGTAAGTAAAGCACCACGTGGACCATGCAGTCAAGGGTATGGAGACAAAACAGGGCACAGAAGAGCAGAGTATCTGTCGGAGTCCGTCCCTCCTGGGACAGAAGTTACCAGGGCAAAATTTTCATTGACATAGTTGGGTGGGAATAGCGAAGCACCGCGCTGAGTTTTAAGTAAGCAGATCTGTGCAGTCGGCAGACCGCCATTTATTCTGAGGTTGTGCACCCTGCTGCTTTTGCACTGCAGTAGCCTTTCTCTGGAAGCATTGGTGAAAACAGGCTTGATCAAGTAAGGTACTGCCGGGGAATCTGACGTGTCCTCTCCAGCATCCTCTTTCATTTTTCTGTGTGGTGATTTTGTCATGGGAGCAGGAAAGAACTGGGAGGCCCACTGGTGCCTTGTCCCCAGCTCTTGCTCTGGTTGTGTTAGGTGAACGTTGACACCGGATGCGGTGAGGAAGGAAAATAGCCCTGGAGCCCTGGGGCCCAGACGTGTCATTCCAGTGCAGGGGCTCTGTGCGCTGAGTCTTCTGCGGGGTTAACGGCCACGTAGAACAACACCCGTGTGGGGACTGTTGTGTTTGCACATCTGTGTTCTCTTCTGGGTGAATATAAAGTGGACAATTTGGGTGCTGTCTTTTAGCACAAAAAGAGGGCATGAATTACTAATCTCAGAAAGGAAAGAGGGACATCACTATAGATTCCATGGATACAGTCCTCAGCCAGTGACTTTATCTTGTTTGAGTAGATCTTTTTCTTTAAAAAAAAAACTCGTGTTGTAAAATACATTTAGCCATTTTTAAGTGCAAGTTCAGTGGTGTTAAGTACATTCACGTTGTTATGCAAACGTCCCCACCATCCACCTCCAGAACTCTCCAATTGAAACTCTGTCCCCATTAGTGACAACTCCCCATTCTCCCCTCCCCAGTCCTGACAGCCACCATTCTGCTTCTGTCTCTTATGGTCTGACCACCAACACCTCATGTAAGTAAGACCCTACAGCATTGGTCTCGTTGATGACTGGCTTATCTCACTTAGCACAACGCCCTGAAGGTTTATCCACGTTGTAGCAGCTGTCAGAATTTCCATCCCTTTCTTCTTTTTTACCCCTTAAGTCCCGTGACAGTTGTTTATTATAAAGGTGACTGCGGATCCTCATGATGGGCTTACCGGTAAGCTCTCTGCTAGCAGGCATGGGCACCAGGACTGCCAACCTTTGGACCCGCAGCCCCCGGAGTCGGCCACCCCCAGGGCCTGGCTGTACCGGACGAGGGTTCCTTGACCTCCTTCTTGGAAGCCTCCTGCAGCCATTTCTGATAACAGGCCACCGGGGCTTTGGAGACGGACTGGTGGATTTTGTTTTTCTTTTCGTTCAATGAAAGACATTTCTTTCACGAAATACATAGAAACCTTTGCTCTCTGAAACCGGGGAATATGTTACTCTAGTCTCTGAGGTGTCTGAGTCATTTAGGATGTACTTCCTTGAGCGTTGACACTTTAAAATTGGCATTTCTACAGTGCACCCTTTCTGCCTATATTAAATAGAGCCTAAATTAATTTCTTTTGGAAGACTTAGGGGCATATTGTGATCCCCCATAAGTTAAAAGCTGCTCTGAGGCCTGTGGCATGTACCTCTTTATCCCTATGTCAAGAGGCCTCAGTGCTGTGCTTCGAATGCTTATCTTTCCTTTTTATCAAGTTTTGTGGCTGTTCTTTCAATGTGCTGTCTCATAGATCTGTCTGTAAGTTACCTGTTACAGTAACTTTCTGTTTCTAGTTTGTTGTGGTATAGGAAATCAAAGCCAAATAATAAGAATTGTGGATAAAATAAGACGTTCTTTTATGAGCAATTAAAACGTGCAAGTTTTAGCATGTTGGCTTTGTGCTTTGCAGAGGTCCTTTTTCTCTGTGGTTTTTACCGTCTTCTGAGTTGACTAAGTGATGTTGCTACAAAATGTAAGTCAATAGTGTGTTAATAAACAATTTTATTTTCAGATAAATCCAGCCATATTCGTTTTTATCTTCTAATATTCGAAGTCCTGTGCTAGAGCTGTCCTGTTCATCACAGCACACCTTATAATTAGGGTAGGCTGCACTGATGTAACATATACGCCCCGCGCGTAATCCAAGCTCAGAAAAGTTCTCTCTGTCCTGCAAGAGGCCAGGCAGATGGTCCAGCGTGGCGGCAGTGCTCTTGTTCCGTCAGGTAGGATCCAGGCTGATGGTGGCTCTGCCAGCGTCGGCAGGTGGCTTCCTGCTCAATGCAGTGACCACAGTGTACGTTTGTGAGGCCCCCTGCTCGACATGAATGCTAACGTCCTGATGCCTGATCCTCACCGTCAAATTTGTGTCTGCAACTCTGTGGTATGATGAGAATTTGGGAACCTGGAAGACTACAGGGAGCCCTGGGGTTGTAGCAGACTTTTAGAGGGAAGTGAGCTAAGTTTACTTGGCTTAGTCGCAGCCTCTGCTCTCCATGGAGCTCTTCTTCTGACTAACCCAGGCTGTTTTATTTATTTATTTATTTTTTTAATTTTTTTTTTAATGTTTTATTTATTTCTAGGAGGGAGAGAGAGAGAGACAGCGTGAGCAGGGGAGGGTCAGAGAGAGAGGGAGTCACAGACTGAAACAGGCTCCAGGCTCTGAGCTGGCAGTCAGCACAGAGCCCGACGCGGGGCTCGAACCCACGAACCGCGAGATCATGACCCAAGCGAAAGTCGGACGCTTAACCGACTAAGCCACCCAGGCGCCCCTAACCCAGACTGTTTTAAACTGAAGGAAGAGAATGTGTCTCCTTTTGGACTCTACAAACTTACATTACATGTGAAAAGTAACCCTGAGTGCCTCCTATCAAGGGAATGACACCCAGTATGTATGCTGTATTTTACGTAACCATGGTAACTGACAACCATTTGGGAGAACAATTGAACGGGACCGTTAATGCCCCAGGTCAAGAACTCTCCCAGCTCTACGGTCTGCAGAAATGGTGGTAAAGGAGACATTTATAAGAATATTTGTTGTAGGGGCGCCCGGGTGGCTTAGTCGGTTAAGCGTCCGACTTTCGCTCAGGTCATGATCTCGCGGTTCGTGGGTTCGAGCCCCGCGTCGGGCTCTGTGCGGACTGCCAGCTCAGAGCCTGGAGCCTGTTTCGGAGTCTGTCACTCCCTCTCTCTCTGACCCTCCCCTGCTCATGCTGTCTCTCTCTCTCTCTCCTCGAAATAAATAAATAAAACATTTAAAAAAAAAAAAAAAAAAAGAATATTTGTTGTAACATTATTTGTAATATTGGAAACCAGGAACATTAAACGACAATTAATGGGAAATAGATAAATAGAATATTTATATAGTAGGTTATAGTATTTAAACCAAATTCATTCACTCACCAAGTATTTACTGAATGCCTACTTTCTGCCAGGTGCCCGTGTAGCTGTTGGGGTTACGGCTGTGAATAACATAGATAAGACCCTTCTCTTCTAGGTGGTTCTAATCTTGTGAAGAGACAGGTCCTCACTCAATAGGATACGTGAAGTAGATTGTATGGTAGACGGTGACAAGGGTTAAGAAGACATAGTAAAGCAGAGATGGGGCTGCGAAGGGTGGGCATGGGGGTAGGCCATGGAAGCTCAGATTGGATGGCCAGGAGAAAAGACCTGAGGGCATGAGAGGTCTAGCTTTGCTGAGGAAGAGCTTTTTGGGCTGTGAAACAGGGAAGGCAAAGGTCATGAGGCTGGGAGCTGGGGGGTGGGAGCAGCATGGGGCCCACCTGGGACAAAGTGAATAATCTGTGTCAAAATGGCCTGAGCTGTGCAGAAAAGAATGAAATTGTAGGGTGGTGTATGCACTTAACAACCTCTAGAGTAGGGGTTCTTAATCTAAATAAAGTAATATGCACATGATTGTAAAAGAAGTCAATTATATTCAGATAATTGTAAGCTTTCTTAACAGATTTGTGTTGTAAGAAGTGCTTCGTTCCCAGAGCACTGAGTAACAGGGCAAGACCGAGCAAGTGTAAGTCTCGTCCTTAAAGCTCTGTCAGTGTGAAGGCTCTCACTGCGTAGTCTGACGGGGCTTTGGAGCTGAGGGGTGGCCTCTGGCTCAGCCGCTTCCCTGTGTCCCTCAGCTGTGCTGAGGGAGTCACAGCGAGCAGGGCGCGCAGCTAGACCGTGCGCGCGAGGGCGCGGGACCTGCCATTTGGAGCCTGAACAACGAGCTACAAGGCACAGAGCGAGCTGCCCAGGGGTTGCTTGGCCCCGTCACCTGAGCCCTTGCAGACCATCTGGCACCAATATTGTAATTTCAAAGCAGTAATACGAGTGTGAATGACATTTCGAGTTATTTCTGGCAACCGTAACATCACAGAAAAACCTGAATCCTCTTGGTGATGAAGTCGCAGGCACTGCTAATGCTGAGGTTCTCTTACCTACACTTATGGCTGACAGAAATGGTGAGTTTTGGTTAGAAGTTAGTGAAGCCAACCGTGAAGGTTTTTTTCTGTCCAAATTCAGGGAAACTTTGATATCAGGCTGTGGATGCCAGGTTAAGAATTTTCCCCTGGGGCACCTGCGTGGTTTAGTTGGTTGAGCATCCGACTTCGGCTCAGGTCATGATCTCATGGTTTGTGGGATCGAGCCCCACGTTGGGCTCTGTGCTGACAGCTCAGAGCCTGGAGCCTGCTTCAGACTTTGTGTCTTCCTCTCTGCCCCTCCCCCACTCGTGCTCTGTCTCTCTCTCTCTCTCTCTCTCAAAAATAGATACAAACAAAAAAAATAAAAAAGAATCTTCCTCTAAAGCAATATTTTTTTCAAGGTTACCACGCACACGTGCACGTTCACACACACACACACAAATTTACAAATGGATTGGGATAACACACACCAAATTAATAATTGTGCTTGCTTCTGTGGGTCTAGGACTAGGGATAGTATATGATATCCCAGAATATGTTATAAGAATAATTACGGTATTCATAGTAGAAAGCCAAGTCCTAAACCCCTTAATATCCAGCAGAATTTGTAGACCAGAGAGCTAGTCAATCTAGTTCTTTCTCACCTGATGCATTTACCTTAGTGTGGTCCTAATCACAGGTAGAAAAACTGAGCTATTATGACAAAGGGGGTGTCAATGTCCCCATTTGGTCAGTGTGATTACATGGGCTCAAATCCCAGCTTCTCTGTTTGCTGCTTATAATGCTTTGGACAAATTATTTCACAACTCTGTGCCTCAGTTTCCTCAGCTGGAAGATTAGGATTATAACATGGAAGCAGTACCCACCTCGTAGGGCTGATGGGAGGGTCTAGTGAGAGCAGACCGGGACCTTGCAGCGGCGCAGCTGGCCGCAGTCAGCGCTGATGAGGGCTGTCACCATGACTGCTTCCGACATTTGGGAAGTTTTGGCTTCGTATTTGTATTTCACAGCATAACTTCTAGATGTGTTTCTGGCAAACAATTTATTTTAAATGTTTGTGTACTTTTAAAAAAAGGCTTTGGTCACACCATTTGTCTTCTTAATAGCAGTAATGATTAAGCAGGATTCCTGAAGTGGGGCACCCCCCCCCATCTCACTGGTTGTGTGATGTTGGACAAGTTATGTGACCTGTTTGCTTTGGTCCCTTATCCGAAAAAAGGGAATAGTAGTAGTGCTTTCATCATAGGATGAGGGATGATTCAATGAATCAATATATATATGAAGCTCCTAGAAAGGTACCCAGCACATAAGTACTCAGTAAACTAACTTCCTCCCCCTCCTCTTAGACCTTGGGAGTTTCATCCTCCCTCTGACCCATGCTCTGTAGTCAGCATCTCCAGTTTTTGCCTTTAGTGTCTGCGGTTGCAGTACCGCTCGGAGTGTGCTGGGCACCAGGAGGCCCATTTATTTATTCCTTCAATCATTTTTTAAATGCTGGAGATACATTGGGAGTTAGACCACGAACCTAGAACCTGCCATCACGGAGATTTAATGAAGATGTGTTCAAGATGCAAAAGGAATGAAGAGGAAGGAGTCCCTGTATCTCCCTAGGAAGGCGGGGCAGGCTTGGTGGGGGTGGCCCTGCCTGAGCTGAGTAGAGGTTTGCCTACACTGCTGAGCCCAGAGTGACCGTCCGGGGTGGAGCCCACCTTGGCTTCTTTGGGGCCTTTGTAGATAGTGCGGCTTGGAGATGGCTGCCTGTGGCGAGATGGCGGGCGGGGCTGTGCTCTATTCTCCGTCCTCCCTAGACTCAGGAGTGGGCTGGCACTTGCATTTTAGGAAAGTGACCGTGGGAGGCAGTGTGGAGGAGGGTCCGGAAGGGGAGACCAGAGGTAGGAAGGCCGGTCCGAAGAAGAGGCTAATGAGTTTAATAGCGTGGGCAAGGCGAGTAGGGCAGGAGCACCTCAAGGCAGCGCTGGCCACCCGGCCCTCTGCTGTGTGCCTGGTGCCCGGACGGTGCCCAGCACACGGGACTTCGGTGCAAATGCTGTCTGGATAAATGGGTGGGGGCACTTCAGAGAGAGGATTAGTGCCGTGGTTCCCAGCTCCGTTCGCCTGGTACGTGGGGGACGGTCCGCTCGAGGCACAGCGTGTGGAAGGACGGTTGAATTCGAGGGGAAGATAAATTGAGTCTGATTTGAACATGTTGACCTTGAGGTTCTCTGGGGCCTCTGTGCAGTGGGATAGAAGTCTAGAGTCACGATCCCAGTTGAAATGGGGCAGGGGAGGGCGTAAGCAGAGGAGCAAACCGGCCACAGAAGAAGCCCCTGCGTCTCCAACCATCATCTGTGTGGCAGATTCGTGTCCGATCCGTAGTCCAGCCGGGCCTTCTCTCCGGAGTCAGCCGTGCGGCCACCCTCCATGGCTCTCTCAGTTCTCTGCTCACGTGCTTCAGGCAGGGCCCCACTTCCCGAACGCGGCATTCCCCCAGATTTCTCTTCTTTTCAGTAGCCCTGGAGTCTTTCAGTCACTGACCCAAACTGTGCTGTTTTCTCTTGGACAAAATTTGATAAAATTTCAACTCCTCAGAATGCTTAAAATTGAGGGTTCTAATTTCTCCAAGGTTTTATTTTTAATGTTTAATTTTGAGAGAGAGAGAGACAGAGACAGAGAGCAAGTGGGCGAGGGGCAGAGAGGGAGCGAGACACAGAATCCAAAGCAGGCTCCAGGCTCTGAGCTGTCAGCACAGAGTCCAAAGCGGGGCTCGAACCCACAAACCATGAGATCATGACCTGAGCTGAAGTTGGATGCTTAACTGACTGAGTCACCCAGGTGTTCCAAGTTTTTTTTTAAAGGCGCTTATTTAAAAAGATATTTCTAAAATCTTTTTAGATTTTTATGTTACTTATTTTTTAAAAAGTTTTATTTGAGTATACTTGACACACAACATTACCTTAGTTTCAGATGTACAAACAACATAGAGACTCAGTATCTCTCTCTGCTCTGCTTACCTCAAGCATGGCTGCCGTCTGCTAAAAATACAGCCTAATAGGGGTACCCGGGGGGCTCAGTTGGTTAAGCGCTCGACTTCTGCTCATGTCATGATCTCATGTTCCTAGGTTCAAGCCCCGCGTGGGGCTCTGTGCTGACAGCTCAGAGCCTGGAGCCTGCTTTGGATTCTGTCTCCCTCTCTCTCTGCCCCTCCTCCACTTGCACTTTGTCTTTCTCTCTCAAAAATGAACATTAAAAAAATTTTTTTTAAAAATATGACCTAATAGGGGCGCCTGGGTGGCTTAGTCGGTTAAGCGTCCGACTTTCGCTTAGGTCATGATCTCGTGGTTTGTGGGTTCGAGCCCCGCGTCGGGCTCTGTGCTGACTGCCAGCTCAGAGCCTGGAGCCTGTTTCAGTCTGTGACTCCCTCTCTCTCTGACCCTCCCCTGCTCACGCTGTCTCTCTCTCTCTCTCTCTCCTAGAAATAAATAAAAATATTTAAAAAAAAAAAAAATATGACCTAATAGCTTTTCCCACCATCTTGTCTCACTAGGGGACGCTCTTTGTCTGTGTCTTCCAGAGGCTCCCTCCTTCCCGTCCTCCCGCCTCTGCCCAAGTGCAACCCTCTTAAGATGCCTTCTCCCAGCTCACCTCAGCCTTAATTGTGCCCTTCACCTTCACCTTGCTTGATTTTGTTTCATACCACTTAGCGCTGTACGATTGGCTAATTTTTTAATCACTTATCATTAACTGCTTTTTTGGTGTTTTTTTTTTTTTCAAATCTCCCACACTAGATTGGAGGGGAGGGTTGTTGTCCTTTTTACCATTGTATTTCCTGTACTTTGCAGGCGTTTGAGCCATAGTAGATATGCAACCATGTATGACGTGTTAGGTCCAGCTTACAAATTTGGAAGCTGAGGTTCAGCAGGATTACTTATAGAAGGTCAAGGTCACACGGTTTCTAAATGATAGAGCCGGTAACTCATTGTATCATTTGGGATTTTCATGTTTTGTCAAGCAGTGTTGTAGATAAGACCAATAATTTAGAGACTGTATTTTCATTAAAAAAATATTTTTCCCCCCAAACTTAGGAGGATATGGCAAAAAAAGTGGTCGTAGTAGAAAATGGAGGGAAATGCTGAAGCTGCCCCTTGTCAGCCAGTGCAGCGAGCTTCGACATTCCATTGGTGAGTAAATAGTGCCAGTCTGGGGGCCCCGTCTGGCACTGTAGCACTGCTTAGGTGTTGTTCTTTTACCACGTAGTATATGCGCATTGTTCTACATAGAACAGAAGAGTAAAATTCCCTCTCCCCGTGACCCAACGAATCCTCTCTCTACAAGCAAACACAACGCTGTCGAGGTGTGTCCATGTGGTAGCAGGAGTCAGCCCTTAATTCCTTTTTCTTGGCAAGTAACGTTTCATTGTATGCATATACCACTCCTTGTTTACCCACCCATCAGTTGGTGAGGACTTGTCGTCCTGGTCTGTTATGAATGATGCTGCTAGAAACCTTCACGTACAAGTGTTTGTGTTCACGGTAGGGTACACATTAAAATGACCATTTTAACCATTTTTAAGGGATCCAGTTTCATTCTCTTCCTTTGGATATCCAGTTATTCCAGAACCATTCGTTGAATGACTATTGACTTGTCTTAGTACCTTTATCAAAATCAACTGACTGTGAAGGTGAGGGTTTGTTTCTAGACGCTCGTAAGGATACACGTGTTTGCATTTAGGGCCCACCCAGATGCTTCAGGCCAGCTGTCCATCTCAAGGTCCTTGACCTAATCATATTTGTAAAGGCTCTTTTTTTTTCTTTTTCAAATAAGGTCACATTTATGGGGATTAGGACCTGATACCTTGGGAGGGCCATTATTCAGCCTATGACAGACAGTAACTCGAGGCTTAACTTTTTGAGGAACTGGCAAACTGTTTTCTAAAGGCAGTTGTATATTTTACATTCCCAGCAGCGACATATGAGCGTTCCAGTTTCTCTACATCCTTGCCAACGCTTATTTTCATTATAGTCATCCTGGACAGTGTGACTTGCATTTCACTAATGACTAATGATATCGAGCATCTTTGGGCTTCTTTGGGCCAACTGATACTTGATCCATGGTTAATAGTAATTGTTTTCTGCATATAGCACCAACTGATTAATACGGAGGTTGATTCCATTATTTCACATTTGCATTATAATTAAGAGATTATAAACTTTACTTTAGGATTATTTATGCTATTGAATATATTCATAGGATCATAGAAATATATTCGTGTATATTTGCATATAAATGACCTCTGTATACTTCTGATTGGGGGTAGTTTTTAGTACATAGAATGACATAAATGACATTAAATATCCCATTACTTAACTTTTCTCCCCCATTTCATGCTCTTTTTAAAAATTATTTTTATTGAGATATAATTTACATTACATAAACACCATACGAGTTTAAGGTGTACCGCTCCATTAGGTAAGCTTTAAGTGTCCGCATTTATTTCCTTCCATGTACCAAGGCCTGGGAATGGTACCACCGGTACAGTGGCTAAGGAACAGATATGACCTCTGACCTCTTGGCAGAGATAGTTATAAGTAATTGCAGAAATAAGCATAATTACAAATTGCAGTCAGCCCTTTGAAGGAAAGGGTGTCGACCGCTGGGGAAGTACAGGGGCTGCAAAGGGAGACGGAGCAGGGCAGGGGACATCAGAAAGGCCAGTGTTTCTGGAGCAGAGAGCCGGATGGGAGGAGACGAGGGAGGCGGGGCTTGTAAGCCTGGGAAAGACACTCGTCTTTCTAGGACGGTGGCCTTGTCAGAGTTGCAGCAGAGGGACGTTGTAAGTAGATGCACATTTTTGAAGGGCATCCCAGGCTTCAGGGTGAGGAATGTAATTAGAGCGTCGATAGAGGGGCAGGAAGGCCACCGGAGAGACTGTCGCCCATGCGTGAGCGAGAGGTGATGGTGGCTTGGCATGGAGTGGAGGGGACCAATCGGATGACCATGAGAGACCGTTAGGAAGTAGAATCAGGGGCACCTGGGTGGCTTAGTCGGTTAAGCGTCTGACTTTCGCTTAGGTCATGATCTCGCGGTTCGTGGGTTCGAGCCCCGCGTCGGGCTCTGTGCTGACTGCCAGCTCAGAGCCTGGAGCCTGTTTCAGTCTGTGACTCCCTCTCTCTCTGACCCTCCCCTG
>NW_024080695.1:1071809-1181262 GCF_003009895.1 Hyaena hyaena
TCAGTCTGTGACTCCCTCTCTCTCTGACCCTCCCCTGCTCACGCTCTCTCTCTCTCTCCTAGAAATAAATAAAAAACATTAAAAAATTTAAAAAAAAAAAAAAAAAAAAGGAAGTAGAATCAGACTGATTTACATGTGGAAGCAGGAAGGTAGTGGTACTAAGGGTGGCTTCCACGTCTGGTCCACCCCCTGAGATCGGGCTCACGGTGTGAGGAGCTCTGTGTGGACGGAGGCTGCACGTACATGCTTAGAGATCTGAAGAGTCTGGGTCTGGATGTGTAGCGGTCATGACTGAGAGTGGATAAGCTCTTCCTAGAGACGGGGGGAGGGGAAAGGACCCTTGAGCAGGTTCAGAGGACCTTGCATCCTGGTGTGGCTCGGGCGGAGCCGACCAAGGAGGGGCCAGGTGAGTCTGGGGAGCGCAGGGGTCCAGAGAACTGGGGACCAGGGTGGCTGCAGGCTGGTGGGCGTGTCAGCGCAGAGGTTGAGCGACCACTGGACTTGTCCCAAGGTCAAGGTGTCTGTTTCACCCACAGTTTTGTTAAGTGAATGAATGCAGGAATGAGTGACTTGGTGACGTTAGCGAAATTGCTTCAGGGAAGATGTACAAGCCGACTTTCTCACTGAATCCGACAGTTTCCACCAGACACCCTCCACTGTGTGCAGCTCTTTGTTAACTTTATTAGTTTACACGTGTATGATTTCATGTGGTCATAAGCACATGTTGGGCCTTTCTAATGTTTATCCTTCGGTGGTTCTAAATTGGTGGGTCGTAGAGGATCCGTGAGCTCTAAAACTTTTGAGTTAGGGCTCTTTCTGGAGGAGGATCACTTTGAAAGGAAGCGAGAGTGCTTCTGGTCAGCGGCTCATCCTTGCCTCAGGGTTTGGCGCACTTCCAAACACGGTGTCTCACGTGGCCAGCTCCCCCCCACCCCCCCAACACTGCCCACGGGAGAGAGCCTCTTGGCAGCGGACGTTGACTCTGGTGCACCGAGGGCTCCGACTTGGAAGGCTTCGGCGCTGACCCTCCCTGACCACGGCGGCGGGGCTCCTCCCCTCTGTGGCCTGAACTCCCGTGGGGCACCTGCTCCCTCGTGACTGGGACAGCGGAAAGCTCACTGTGCAGCCTCTGAGGGGTCACAAGGGCCAGATCTTCTTCCCGTGGGACCAGGGCCTGACGGGAGGACGGAAGCTGGCTGCCTGCTGCTTCTGAGACCTCGTATTTGGTGGCACGTTTCTATAGGTTATGGTGTTTGATCTTAGCAGCATGTGAAGTCTAATGCATGGGAAAGTGATACCATCATGGAATTGTGAGCCTGATAAGGTAAAAGGAAATAGGTTTTTTTGGTGATTATTTAAATGCCAGATTTGTTTTAGACTGGTTTAGAGAAACGTTTTTTTTAAAGTTCCCTGATTATATAACTTCCCATGGGTTTTGTGATGTTGCTGTCATTTCTTTTTTTTTTTTTTTTTAATTTTTTTTTTTTAATGTTTTTATTTATTTCTAGGGGAGAGAGAGAGAGAGACAGCGTGAGCAGGGGAGGGTCAGAGAGAGAGGGAGTCACAGACTGAAACAGGCTCCAGGCTCTGAGCTGGCAGTCAGCACAGAGCCCGACGCGGGGCTTGAACCCACGAACCGCGAGATCATGACCTGAGCGAAAGTCAGACGCTTAACCGACTAAGCCACCCGGGCGCCCCAATTTCTTTAAAGTTCTGTTAATGTCATCAATGTGAAAATTTTGAATTGCTGCAGGATGGAGAAAATTGTGTGATGAAATATTTTGAAATAGAAAAAGGGCTTTACTGAATAAATAATCACCTATGTTCTCACCACCCAAATATAAGTGGAAGACTTTAGAATTAAGGTCTTTTGGAATCAGGCATAATTTTTGCTATTGTACCTGAGCCAATCTAAAACAATTGGACTGGGTAAAATTAGACCTTTTCCCGTGAGGCGCCCGTATCAATGCTGTCCCCTCACCACGCTGCAGGGCCGGCCTGTCCCCAGGTCCCGTCGAGGGACAGTCTGCCCAGCCAGGTGGTGTGCTGAGTCCCTCCAGTCCCTGCACATATCCAGCACTGTGGGCCGAGGGTGGCAGTGTCATTTTCCAGAGGGGAGAGAGGCGCGTGTCACGTGACTCAGCCTTGACCTAGACTTCCCCATGCTCTTTGATTTTGCCCTGCTTCCTTCCTGAAACATCCAAGGGGCTGTTACCCTGTGTTTATGTTTTTAAAGATCTTTCAGCAAGGGTGGCTTGTGTCCTGTGATCATTTACTCAGAGATTTTGTAGTTAGGATAGAAATGTATGCAACGTCTGAGCTTTTGGATGTAGACTTGAAAGTGCAAATCACCTTAGTTCTTCCTGCTGCACCTGAATTAAGACTTCTAGAGCCAGTTAGGTAGCTTCCTTTGTAAGTGAGGACTCAGATCTAGCAGAGTTCTGGATGAAATTAAGGGTAATCAAGAAATAAATTTGGAAAGTTTGAATGGAATCCATCTCTAGTAAGCAAGGGTTTTTTAGTGTCTAAGGATGATATAAATGTAAAATGCAACAAAACAATCGGAAACATGTACCCACAGTTATGCGCCCCCCTCTCACCCCATAAACTTGAGATGTGGGGCTGTTGCCTCCTGGCCCGCTGCGTGGCCCCTCCTCTCTGCACTGCTCCCTCCCCGCGTCTCCGGGGCTCTGGGGCTGTTCTTTTTAAAAAACAAAACAAAACTATCTTTTTAAGTTTATTTATTTTGAGAGAGAGAGAGAGAAAGAGAGGGAGGACCTGTGTGCACGCGAGTGGGGGAGGGGTTAGAGAGGAGAGAGAGCGGGGGAGGGGCAGAGAGATTGGGAGAGGACAGAATCCTCAGCAGGCCCCATAATGCCAGTGCAGAGCCCCGCCTGGGCTCCATCCCACAAACCTCGGGATCGTGACCTGAGCTGAGATCAAGAGCCAGAGGCTTAAGCAGCTGAGCCCCCCAGGCGCCCGTGTTGAGCAGTGCTTAAACTGCGGATGTCCCCACGGGGCCCCCCAGCGCACCAGAGTCCGGGTCTGTCTTCCCTGGCCTGCTCTGCGCCCAGGTTCCCGTCTCCATGAGTGGGGCTGCCGCGGGCCACCTGAGTCCTCGTGGTCCCCTGGGTAGATTGTGGGTTCCTTGCAAAGACGGCTCCCCTGGTTCCTGTCATGAAGTCCGCACTGTTAAGGGGGAGACTTGACCGAAGTTGAACAAGTTGCCTTGTGAGGTTCATTTGTCGCCAGAGAATTGGCCTCTTTCTTCCCATTCTGCTACCTTCGTTCTGGCCCCCGACGGGTCTCACCGCTGGCCGCCCCCTTGCCCCAGCCCTTCCTGCCCCCACGGTACCTCCACTGCCCCAGGGCCTAGGTGGCCCTCAGCAGGGAGCAGTTCCCAAGAGGTCTATGTGGGCAGGGCCTTGTGTGTGATCCTGGTGTGTGGGCAGCTCCCTCAGGGAGTCCAGCTTGTGTCCAGGGTTTCAGCTGAGGGGTTCTTTTTTTTTTTTTTTTTAATTTTAAATATGTGTTTTTAAAGTTTATTTTTTTCTTTTTAATTTCTGAGAGAGAGAGAGAGAGTATGAGCAGGGGAGGGTCAGAGAGAGAGGGAGATACAGAATCTGAAACAGGCTCCAGGCTCTGAGCTGTCAGCACAGAGCCCGACGTAGGGCTCGAACCCACAAACCGTGAGATCATGACCTGAGCCGAAGTTGGACGCTTAACGGACTGAGCCACCCAGGCGCCCCTAAAGTTTATTTTTGAAAGAAGGAGAGAACGAGCAAAGGAGGGGCAAAGAGAGAGACAGAGAGAGACACACACAGAATCCAAAGCAGGCACCAGGCTCTGAGCTGTCAGCATAGAGCCTGATGCAAGTCTCAAACCCACAAACTGTGAGACCATGGCCTGAGCTGAAGTCGGACGCTTAACTGATTGAGTCACCCAGGTGCCCCCTGTTTTTTAAATATAGTATCCCTAAAATAAAATGTGGTAGTAAAGTTAGACAAAGTGAGTAGTGGAATTTTTGCAAAACTGTTGTTTGTTGAAACAAGCAATTGTGCACTGGCAACCAAAATACCTACCTCCTTGCCTGTTCTTTTCCATATGCAAACTCAGTGACCCAGAGTAGGGTTGTTTAGATTCCAAGAATTACTTGGCATTAACAAACCTTTTAATTGAGGAATTTGTTATGGCTTGCTTATTTTTCATGAATTTTATTTAATTCTTCAGCTTTAGAACCACTTTGAGTACCTGAACATAATGTTCATTTCAGGTTCAGAGCAACTGATTTTCTTGGCAATGTTGTTGTTGTTGTTGTTGTTTTTTCAAATGTTTAATTCATTTTTGAGAGAGAAAGAGACAGAGCATGAGCAGGGGAGGGGCAGAGAGAGAGGGAGACACAGAACCTGAAGCAGGCACCAGGCTCTGAGCTGTCAGCACAGAGCCCGACACAGGGCTCAATCTCATGAACTGTGAGATCACGACCTGAGCCGAAGTTGGATGCTTAACCAACTGAGCCACCCAGGCACCCCTTCATGGCGATGTTTAAGCTATTTTGAACATAACATTTTTGTGTTTGTTTGTTTGTTTTAAGTAGGGTTGATGCCCAGAGTGGAGCCCATTGTGGTACTTGAACTCACAACCATGATATCAAGAACTGAACTGAGATCAAGAATTGGACACTTAACCAACTTAGCCACCCAGGCACCCCATCATTTTTGTTTTATATCCCTCTTGATACTTTGACTAAATATTAGTGCCTTGTTCTCAAAACAATATCAGTGTTTGGGCTAAGGTTAAGGTATATAATGTATTATCCTATTGAGAAGAAAAAAAAATAAGAGCAGTTAAAAAATAATTAAGCACAGGGGCACCTGTGTGGTTCAGTTGGTTCAGTGTCTGGCTCTTGATTTTGACTCAGGTCATGATCTCACAGTTGTGAGATTGAGCCCTGGTTGTGAGATAGAGCCCGAGCAGTGCTCTGCATCGGGCATGGAGCCTACTTAAGATTCATTCTCTCTCTCTCTCTCTCTCTCTCTCTCTCCCTTCCTCCCTCCCTCTCTCTCCCTCTTTCTCCCCCTCTACCCCTCCCCAACTTACACATGCACTCAATCTCTCTCTCTCTAAAATAAAATCAAATCTCAGTGTGTGTCTTTAAAAAAATAATTAGGAATATATAATTGTAACTTGTAAAAGTGTAAAAAGGTAGCAAAATGGCAAAGAATTTTAAAAAATGTAATTTAGTACATGCCTGTGGTGTATTTTACATACATGCAACTTGTCCCGAACACACTGGGGGGGGGTCAGGCCTGTACAGGGATGGAGTGGGGTCTCTTTCTTGCCCCTCTTTTCCTTTGCTGTGACTGCGGCTGCTCAGTTCCCCAGGGAATGCTGCTTCCATGCATCATTCCCTTTGCAGGGGAGCAGAGACATCTCCGGGGCCATTTGCCTCACACACCGTTATCAGTTCTCCAGCTACCTTTCGCTCTGTGTAGGAATTATAAATATTCATGATAACCCAGTCTAGATTAGTAAACAAACCAGTGGTTTAAAAAAACACTGCAAATACTATTATTGACTTTTATTTTATCAGGTGAAAACAGCAGGCTCAGAAAAGCACTTTCTGAATTGTAATGAATATATTTGTTCGTTTCTTATCCCCTTTCTCCATCCAGAAAAGGATTATAACAGCCTTTGTGACAAGCAGCCAATAGGAAGACTTCTCTTCAGGCAGTTCTGTGATACAAGAAATGATCTAAAGATCTACATCAAGTTCCTAGATGCAGTGGTGAGCAATGTGTCTCAGTGGTGAAACACCCAGTCTTGTGCTTTTGGAAATTAAGAGGCTAGATCTAAAAACTTAGATCTCTCTAAGTAGACCTTGGCAATGATGGTAAGAGGGGATAAATTAGCTTCTCAGTGTCATGTTACCTTGGTATGGAAGTCCCTATATGATATTCCCCCTTATCCGCAGTTTTACCTTCCGTGGCTTCAGTTGCCTGTGGTCAACTGGAGTCTGGAAGCAGGTGATCCTCCTTCTAACATATGGTCAATGCAGGCACACTCGGAGATATTGTGGATCAGGTCCAGCTCCAGACTGTGGCAGTGAAGCGAGGGTCACAGACTGTGAGTCTGGAGTTCTCTCTTGTCCAGGAAGAGAGCGGATGCAGAATTGGATATGAGAGAGGCTAATGTCAGAGAGGAGACAAGGGCCTTGAGTAAGGGTCCTTGCCCCGTGTTTATTAGGGTCAGAAGGCTCAATACATGGCGGATGTGCAGAAAGAGACAAACGGTGACCATTAACTCGTGTGTGTGAGAGAAACGGGGTCTCAAAGGTATGCGGTGTTAGGGGTTTGGGTTAATACAAATCAAAGTCCTAGCACCGAGCAGACGGCTGTTTACTGCAGGCACCAGGCACCGTGTCTCTTTATCTTAAGTTTTCTAGGGGCAGTGTCAGACGAAATGTGCTACCTCAGGGCTAACAAGGCATTGTTCTTGCTAGTTAGCTCTGGACTTTTCTCCCTGCTGCGGGGGCTTTTAACTTGGAACTGTTCTCGGACACTTTTCATCCTGTGGAGCGTCTTTCTGCTCCATGCTTCGTTCTACACTGGGGGCACTTTCGCCCTGTGATGGCTTTCCACCCTAAGCCTTGTTAACCCATTGGTGCATGCTCAGGGAATTCTTAAACTTATGCCCCACAAGCGAATATCACAATGAAGCGAGTCAAATGAATTCATTTTGTTTCCCATTGCATATAAAAGTTATGTCTAGGGACACCTGGGTGGCTCAGGTCATGATATCATGGTTGGCGGGTTCAAGCCTTGCATTGGGCTTTCTGCTGTCAGCAGAGCCTGGAGCTGCTTCAGATCTTCTGTCACTCTCTCTCTGCCCCTTCTCTGCTCACTCTGTCTCTCTCAAAACAATAAATAAACATTAAAAAAGGTTACCTCTATACTATACTGTAGTCTATTAACCGTACAATAACATTATGTCTAAAAAAACAATGTACATACCTTAATTAAAAAAATAGTCTGTTGCTAAAAATGCGAACTATCATCTGACCTTTCAGCAAGTTGTCATCTTTTTTCTGGCGGAGGGTCTTGCTTTGATGTCCATGGCTCCTGACTGACCGTGGTGGGGGCTGCTGACGTGGGGGTCTGTGGCAGTGTCTTACCATAAGACAACATAGAAGTCTGCCACGTCGATTGACCCTTCTTTTGCTTGAACACTTACTTAGAAGCCATTGTAGTGTTATTAATTGGCCTAATTTCAATATCGTCATGTCCCAGGGAATAGGGAGGCCCCAGGAGGGGGGAGGGGAATGGCTGGTCAGCGGAGCAGTGAGAACGCGCACCACATTTATGTGAGTGCGGTTCGTGTCGTCCCAAACCAGTCACTGGCCAAAGATCACCAAAACAAACATAATGATGATGAAAAAGTTTGAAATACAGCAGGAACTTCCAAATCGTGCCAGAGACATGACATGAGCAAGTGCCGTTGGGAAAATGACACCAATAGACCTGCTCATTGCAGGGTCGTTATAAACCTTCAATTAAAAAAGAATGTGTTATTTGTGAAGCGCAATAAAGCAAAGCATGGTAGAATGGAGTGCGCCTGAGTCCTTTCAGGAAACCCCGTGAGACTCTTCCCTTTTCTCCCTGGGGCTCCAGCAGCCCTTTCCTTCCTGTCCCTTTGCTAGAATAAGACAGCGCTTTGAAAGGAGGTGATTTTCTTCCAGCTAGAACTTGGTGTAGTGGGGCACGGCTCCCCGACTCCGGGAGGAGAGCGTAGCTATGTCTTCATGCATTGGCTTATATTTGCCAAGCTGCTATAATCTAAGAATTCAGGGACCTACGCTTCTTGTTTATTTCAAAATGGCTGAGCTGCCTTGCTGACGCCGGTTCAGGTTTGGACCTCCGGGTGGTGCTAGGAGGCTGTTGTTGTTGGGGGGCCAGCAGGTGACCGGGACAGTTCTGCCCTGCTCTGGTTTCCTCACTAATCTCTTTGGCCCCATCTAGTCAGCCTCACCGCTCTGCAAGGCCCCAGCGTGCAGAGCCCAGTGGCTGTGCGGAGGCCTCCCCGGGCCCCAGTCTCCAGGTCATTGACTGTTGAGTGGCTTCTTCTTGAAATTCTTATCCAGGCTTTTATGATTTCTGCTCTGTTTTTCTCCCTTCTCTTTCTTTTCAGTTTCTTCCTTGCTTATCCTTTGTGGATGCTTAGATCTTGATCAGGTTCTGCCTTGACCCTTCCTCTGTTTTCTGGCCTGTGTGGTAGTATCCTCGCTAGGGTCCCTCGTCTGACATCTGTGAAGCTATGTGACTTCTCTGGGAGGTCTGTACTCAGGTGTTTCTGCAGTACCTCTTGGACATTTCTAAACTGCTATTGCCTAGAACAACCAAAGCTCTTTATTTGATGCTATTTTACTCGGCCACATGTAAGGGCGGAAAGTGTGATATGACAGGGTATTATGGGATGTGTTGCTCTACTGCATATTCACCCTTTAGAGAAAACTGTTGCCATTAGTTTCCCAAAGAAGAGCTGCAGGTACTTGGTCAATATCAAACCAATTAGAACTTCTCTGTGGTTCATAGGGTAACAAGTCAGAGAATTTGAAACTTCATGAAGCTGGGGAAGTTTAACTACACTTTTTCTTTGTTCTCATCTCTACCATCAGGCAGAATATGAGGTGGCCGATGACGAGGACCGCAGAAGTTGTGGACAGTCCATCTTAGGCACATTCTTCAGTGCCGCCGAGGTGCGCCTGCTTCTGTAGATGTGCAGAGTTGTGAATACTTACCGAGATAATTAGACCACATAGCCATGTGTACTTAGCTGGGTAAGATATAATCAGTACGTCAAGACCTTTAATTTCTTATAAATACTCTTCTTAAGCATTTTCTTTTGTGTCAGTAAGAAAATTAACAAATCTCTTAGAAAGTTGATTCAACCAATTTAAAAGTTTCTGTTTCCTCAAACAGAATACAGAATTAGAGAATTTCATTTGTCTGTCTTGAACTGAAAATAACATTTTTCTCCTAAAAGCTTTAATGGACCTTCGTTTTTATGCTTTTTGGTTTAGTAGATTTAGTAGTGCAATTACTAGATTGTAGGGTAGTTTTATTTTTAACTTTTTGGGGAAACTTCATATTGTTTTCCAGAGCGGCTGCACCAATTTGCATTCCCACCACCAGTGCAAGAGGGTTCCTCTTTCTCTGCGTCCTCACCAACATCTGTTGTTTCCTGAATTGTTAATGTTAGCCATTCTGACAGGTGTGAGGTGGTATCTCATTGTGGTTTTGATTTGTATTTCCCTGATGATGAGTGATGTTGAGCATCTTTTCATGTATCTGTTGGCCATCTGGATGTCTTCTTTGGTAAAGTGTCTATTCATGTCTCCTGCCCGTTTCTCCACTGGATTATTTGTTTTTTGGGTGTTGCGCTTGGTAAGTTCTTTATAGATTTTGGATACTAATCCTTTACCTGATTTGTCATTTGCAAATATCCCCTCCCATTCCGTTGGTTGCCTTTTAGTTTTGGTGATTGTTTCCTTTGTTGTACAGAAGCTTTTTATCTTGACGAGGTCCCAATAGTTCATTTTTGCTTTTATTTCCTTTGCCCCTGGAGATGTGTCAAGTAAGAAGCTGCTGTGGCCGAGGTCAAAGAGCTTGCTGCCTGTTTTCTCCTGTAGGATTTTGATTGGTTTCCTGTCTCATGCTTAGGTCTTTCATCCATTTGTGTGTATGGTATAAGACAGTGGTCCAGGTTTATTCTCCTGCATGTCACTGTCCAGTTCTCCCAGCACCATTTGCTGAAGACGCTGCCTTTTTTCCACTGGATACTCTTTCCTGCTTTGTCAAAGAGTGTTGGCCATATATATGTGGGTCCATTTCTGGGTTCTCTATTCTATTCCATCGATCTATGTGTCTGTTTTTGTGTCAATACCATACTGTCTTGATGATTACAGCTTTGTAATGCATCTTGAAGTCTGGAATTGTGATGCCTCCAGCTTTGGTTTTCTTTTTCAACATTACTTTGGGTATTCGGAGTCTTTTGTGGTTCCACACTAATTTTAGGATTGTTCTAACTCTGTGAAGAATGCTGGTGTTATTTTGACAGGGATTGCATCAAATGTGTAGATTGTTTTGGGTAGTATCAACATTTTAAACAATACTTGTTCTTCCAATCCAGGAGCATAGAATGTTTTTTTATTTCTTTGTGTGTCTTCTTCAGTTTCTTTCATAAGCTTCCTATAGTTTTCAGCATACAGATCTTTAACATCTTTGGTTAGGTTTATTCCTAGGTATCTTGTGGTTTTTGGTGTAAGTGTAAATGGGATTGATTCCTTGATTTCTCTTACTGCTGCTTCATTATTGGCGTGTAGAAATGCAACCGATTTCTGTACATTGATTTTGTATCCTACAGCTTTGTTGAATTCATGGATCAGCTCTAGCAGGTCTATGTAGAGTATCAGGTTATCTTCGAAGAGTGAAAGTTTGACTTCTTCCTTGCCTATTTGGATGCCTTTTATTTCTTTGTGTTGTCTGATTGCTGAGGATAGGACTTCCAGCACTAAGTTGAATAACAGCAGTGAGAGTAGACATCCGTGCCGTGTTTCTGATCTCAGGGTGAAAGCTCTCAGTTTTTCCTCATTGAGGATGGTATTAGCAGTGGGTCTTTCATATATGGATTTAATGATGTATTATTATTGATTAGATCTTTTCTGTTTGTTACGAACTGTTTTCTGTGTTTGGGTTGGGTGCATAAATATTTACAATTGCTATATCATCTTGTTGGTGTGCCCTCTTTATTTTTATATAGTGTCCTTTTCCCCCTTTTTACAGTCTTTGTTTTAAAATCTGTTTTGTCCGATATAAGTTTTGCTCCTCAGGCTTTCTTTTGACCTCCATTTGTCTGATAGATATTTTTCTTTTTCCTCACTTTCAATCCACTAGTGTCTTTACATCTAAAATGAGTCCCTTGTAGGCAGCATATAGATGGGCCTTTTTTTAAAAAAATCGATTTTGTCACCCTAGGTCTTTTGATTGGAACGTTTAGTCCATTTACACTCAAAGTAATTATTGGTAGATATGTATTTATTGCCATTTTATTACTTGTTTTGTGGTTGTTTCTGAAGCTTTTCTCTGATCCTTTCTTGTCTTTCTCTCTTTTATAGTTTGCTGGTTGTTTTTAGTGATATATTTGCATTTTTTTCCTCTTTACTCATTTTTTTGTGGTTTTCGATTTGTGGTTATGAAGTCCAATGAGCATCCTTATGATCACTGCTTTAAATACTCCATCAGGCACGCTGCTCGTATCTGTTTTGCTGGGCCCTCCGGCTCGGGCCTTGTTCTGTCTCCTCGTTTTGTCTATGTCTCTGTGCCCGTTCCTGCTGTTGCTGAGGGTGACGGCCGTCTGAAGAAGAGGTTCTAGAGTGCCCCGCAGCGCGGTGACCCCGTCCCCAGGCCCTGGTGCCCTGGGAGTGTCTCCGGTGTGTGCCACGTGCTCACTGCTCTTGTGTCTCCGGCGCCTCATCCTTCAGGCCAGTTGTGTGCAGTGTTTGGTACCTCTAGGGGTGCCCTGGTGTGCCTGAGAAATGTGACCTGTTGCTGCCTCCGCGAGAACTGAGGTTCCGGAAAACTCCCGGGTTGGGAGACCCAGGGTTGGCAGGGGCTTGGGCCGGTCTTCTGGGGGAGGGGGCCTGGCCCGCTGGGACGAGGCACACATGGCTGGGGAGGGTGGTGCTTTTGGAAAGCACAGCGGGGGGCTTGGTGTAAGCGGTGTAAGTGGTGAGGGCCGGTGGCGCTGTTCCCCGCAGGCGTAGCCGCGCTTACGGGGGGCAGGGGAGGGAGATGGCACCTGCTAGTTCCTTTGCTCCCAGGGGGCTCCCTCCGTGAGCACGGCCGCTCCGAGACTTGCTCCCAGGTGAGCAGCTAACCTCCCCCCCGGGCGCCCCGGGCTCGCTTCGGCCACTGTCTCCGCGTGCGAGTCCGGGCTGCGTGCCTGCCTTCTCTCGGGAGCCGCCCCAGCCTCCCCTGGGCCATCCCAGAGCGGCGCGCTGGCCTCCCGGGCTCCCGGCTTCACGCCCCGCTGGTGGCAAGAACTGTCACTTTCCAAGCCAGTCGCTGTGGGGCTTCGATTTCCCAGCGTGCTGCGCTGTGTCTGCCCCGCGTGCTCCCGTGTATGTTGCCCCGTGTGCTCCCCTGCGTGCTCCTCTGTTTGCTCCCCTGCGTGCTGCCCCGCGGGCTCCCCCGCGGGCTCCCCTACGTGCTCCCCCATGTGCTCCCCCGCGTGCTCCCGCGCGTGCTGCCCGGCGTGCTCCCCCGCGGGCTCCCCCGTTTGCTCCCCCGCGTGCTCCCCGCGTGCTCCCCCCCATGCTCCCCCGCGTGCTCCCCCGCGTGCTCCCCGCGTGCTCCCCCGCGTGCTGCTCCGGGTGCTCCCCGCGTGCTCCCCCGCGTGCTGCCCGGGGTGCTCCCCGCGTGCTCCCCCGCGTGCTCCCCCGCGTGCTCCCCCCCATGCTCCCCCGCGTGCTCCCCCGCGTGCTGCCCGGGGTGCTCCCCGCGTGCTCCCCCGCGTGCTCCCCGCGTGCTCCCCCGCGTGCTGCCCCGGGTGCTCCCCGCGTGCTCCCCCGCGTGCTCCCTGCGTGCTCCCCCGCGTGCTGCCCCGGGTGCTCCCCGCGTGCTCCCCCGCGTGCTCCCTGCGTGCTCCCCCGCGTGCTGCCCCGGGTGCTCCCCGCGTGCTCCCCCGCGTGCTCCCTGCGTGCTCCCCCGCGTGCTGCCCCGGGTGCTCCCCGCGTGCTCCCCCGCGTGCTCCCTGCGTGCTCCCCCGCGTGCTGCCCCGGGTGCTCCCCGCGTGCTCCCCCGCGTGCTCCCTGCGTGCTCCCCCGCGTGCTGCCCCGGGTGCTCCCCGCGTGCTCCCCCGCGTGCTCCCTGCGTGCTCCCCCGCGTGCTGCCCCGGGTGCTCCCCGCGTGCTCCCCCGCGTGCTCCCTGCGTGCTCCCCCGCGTGCTGCCCCGGGTGCTCCCCGCGTGCTCCCCCGCGTGCTCCCTGCGTGCTCCCCCGCGTGCTGCCCCGGGTGCTCCCCGCGTGCTCCCCCGCGTGCTCCCTGCGTGCTCCCCCGCGTGCTGCCCCGGGTGCTCCCCGCGTGCTCCCCCGCGTGCTCCCTGCGTGCTCCCCCGCGTGCTGCCCCGGGTGCTCCCCGCGTGCTCCCCCGCGTGCTCCCTGCGTGCTCCCCCGCGTGCTGCCCCGGGTGCTCCCCGCGTGCTCCCCCGCGTGCTCCCTGCGTGCTCCCCCGCGTGCTGCCCCGGGTGCTCCCCGCGTGCTCCCCCGCGTGCTCCCTGCGTGCTCCCCCGCGTGCTGCCCCGGGTGCTCCCCGCGTGCTCCCCCGCGTGCTCCCTGCGTGCTCCCCCGCGTGCTGCCCCGGGTGCTCCCCGCGTGCTCCCCCGCGTGCTCCCCCGCGTGCTCCCCGCGTGCTGGTCGGCCTCTCCTCCTCCACGATGCCCTCCCCACCACCACTGCCAGGATCTGTTTCTCCCCCAAGCGGCACCTCCACGTTTCTATCTTCTTCCATGTGGCCCCTTCTGTAGTTGTGGAATTTGTTCTGCAGATTCCAGTCTCTAATCGATTTCCGGGGCGTTCGGGGTGACTCGGCAGTTACGTCGTTGCCCGTGGGCCGCGGCAAGCCCAGGGCCCTCCTGTTCTTCCCCCAGCTTTCCCTCCTGCCTCTCAGGTTCTTCTTCCGTTGTATTAACTCGTTTTTCCTTTACCTTTCCTGAGGGAATACATAGCGAGGGAGGTTGTCAAGTAGAAAGGCTTTATGTATTTAGTTTTAAAATATTTTATTTTTTGAGAGAGAGGGCTCAAGTGAGTGAGGGGCAGAGAGAGAGAGAGAGAGAAGCAGGGCTCACACTCACAGATCATGACCTGAGCTGAAGTCGGGTGCTTAACTGACTGAGCCCCCAGATGCTCTGAAGATTTTATTTTTAAGCTATCTCTACACCCAGCATGGGGCTCAAATCTACAACCCCGAGGTCAGGACTCACATTCTCTATTGACTGAGCCAGCCAGGTGCACCAAAAGACATAATTTAAAAGGAATCATGACAGATGTAGGAGGGGAGGGGAGGGGTGGGGAGGGGAAGGGAGGGGTGAGGAGGGGCGGGGCACACGTGTGTCTATGGCCCAGTGAGGGGTGTTTATGGGCCTGAAGATGGTGTAACCTGGGAGCTTTTTTTTCCTTAACACCAACTGAGGAAACTATTGTTGTGCTTTATGTACAAGTAACAACGGGTCACATCCTCATCGTTGTTTCCCTTTCTCTTGTCTTTTCTTTAAAAACAATAAGCTTCTTTTTCTGCATCTTGAAAAGGGAACTCCTTTATTCAGATTCCAACAATGTAGACTCTAAAGATCTAAGAGTAAGGCGAGACTGTATATTCACTCTTGCCTTTCTTTATCCTTTTACTCAGTCAATTTTAGTTTTCCTTAGTTTTCAGTTTTCCCAAATAGTGAAATCCAGTCATTTGATTCACAGTTTAAAAAAATCATGACCAAAGCCCAGTGAGTTTTATTCTAGGAATGCGAAGTGTATTCAACCTCTGATAATCAATTACCTTATAACAGAGCATATTAATAAAGGACAAAACCTGCCACATGACCATCTTAGTGGAGGCAGAAAAACCATTTGGCAAACTCCAAAGGCTCCTTCCTCAACAAATGAGGAGGGAAGGGAAGTCACTCAACCTGATAAAGGTCATACACAAAGCACGGCTAACGTCATATTTAAATGTGGAAGGTTGGATGTTGTGAATAATGCTGTGAACACGGTGAGATGCCTCTTGGCTACCTTGCTTTTCCTTCTGGTTGATCTGCGGAGGGAAAGATCTAAAAGGCAGACGACAAAGTGAACTTGGAAAATGGGACTGGAGTGGAGGGTGAAGGTGGCATCTTGGCTTGTTATTTCACACTTGATGTTATGATTTTTTTTTTTACAGTGAGCATCAGGTTCTGTTTACAGTTGGTAAATTATGAAATCACTAATTGTTATGCATTTGCTCTTTCCTGTATTAAGAAGTCGGCAGCCCCTTTACCAGAAGTACCTTCACGTGTTCTGAGAGAATGTAGGCTGAGACTGAAGGAGAGCCCCTCCAAGGACATCTTTGAGGAGTGCACCAGGTGAGCGCCAGTCCAGGCCGCACAGACGGACACGGGGGCTCCCAGGGAACTTCTCTGCAGGAGACAGGCTCCTATTGGGGTACTTTCCAAACTAAATGGTCACTTCCACTGGATAGAGGGAAACGCAGGGTGATAATCACACGATGTGAGTGACACACTGCGATGTGTCACATCATGGAGAGCCGGTGTGTGCAAATGCTTTTGTGGGCCCCTGACCCCTCTGCCCAGCCTTCCAAAATGCTTGTGTCTGGCGTGAAAAGATTGCCATGACATGCCGTTTTTTTACAGACCTCAGCACTCGCTCCAAATATCTTTTCTCCAGATGTTTGTGGAGAAATGTGGACTGGAAGATTCTAAGTCAGAGCACTTTGAGTAAATCCGGCTTCCTTCCATACACAGGAAGAAAGAATGGTTTCTGGAATGATCTGGCCCAAGACACATGGTCCTCTGTGCACTTAGGCAACATGCGGATATCACTTACCTTTCATTCCGCAGGCACTTGTTGAGTGCCCACTGTCAGGGACTGTCGTTTTCCCAAGGCCACCGCAACAAAGCCCCACCGACTCGGGGCTCCGAGCAACCGGTCTGGAAGCTGCGGGTCAGCAGGGTCATATTCTCTGCAGACTCGAGGGGAGGTCCTTCCCCGCCGCTTCTTGTTCCTGGCGGTGGCCAGTAGTCCCGGCGTTTCTGGGCATGTGCCTGCGGCGTGTCAGTCCCTGCCGTCACGGGCCCCTCCTCCCTGGTGTTCTTGTCCCTGTGTTTCTTCCTCCTCTAATAAAGACACCAGTCATATCGGAGGGGACCCACCCGACTCCAGGGTGACCGCATCCTGACCAATTATATCTGCAATGACCCTATTTCCAGGTAAGATCAATGTATCGGCACAGGGTTAGGACGTCAGCACAGTTTTGAGAGACGCCTTTCAAGTCCTCATAGTTTGCTACTTTGGGTTGAGGATGCGGTAGGGGACAAAACAGAATAAAACGCTGCTGACTGGAGTTTACATTCCTACATGCCTTAAGGAAATATCAACTGCAGAGCCTTCACTTATTATTTATTTTTTGGAAGACATTTATTAAGCACCTGTTGTGTGCCTGTCATTGATCTAGTTTCCAGGGATAAAATGATGAGCACGAATGAGCTGGTTCTTTACTCCCAGAGGGCTTATGACCACGTAGAGTAACCGAGAAGTTTGTATTAGTTTCCTGTTGCTGCTGTAACAAATTGCCACAGGCTTATGGCCTAAAGCAGCACACATGCAGTCTGAAAGCTGTGTCGCTGGGCAGAAATCAAGGTGTCAGCAGGGCCTTGATCCATTTGAGGACCTAGGGGAGAATCCATTTTCTTGTTTTTTCCAGCTTCTGGGAGTGCGTTTCTTGGCCTGTGGCCCCTTACTGCACCATCAAACCCGCAGCACGGCACCCTCAAATTTCTCCCTGCCTCCTTTCCTTACTCTGTGTGTCCAAGTCTCCCTCAGTCTCCCTGTAGCAAGGACATGTGTGATGGCATTTAGGGCCACCCAGATCGTCCAGGGTCATTTCCCACCTCAGCCCCCTTCACTCAGTGACATTTGCGAATTCCCCGTTGCCTGTAGGGTGACAGCCTCAGGTTCCAGGGATTAGGACTTGGATGCATTTCTGGCATTGTTGAGTCCCCCACAGGTGCGGGCCAGGCTGCCAGGGCGCCTCTCCTAGTCTGGGACCAAGAGAAGAGTGTCCATAAAGTCTGTTCCTAAAGTCTGAGGGGGAAGCTGAGGTCGCTGGGCTGGGTCGGGGACACGACGAAATGAGGAGGTGATCTTCGTAGCCTCCAGACAAGTGACCAGGTCTGAGGTCGTGTGCAGCAGCCGTTCTGACCCTCCCCATCGCCTGGCGCCACGACACCTCTAAACGCTTTTGTATATGTGACCTCTGTTTTAAAAAATAAAGACACAAGCATTTTCCTAGCCATCAGAGCAACAATGTCACATGTCTTATGCTTCTGGAAAACCCTCTGTGAAAATGAGGTGTTTTCTTAAATGTTTATTTATTTATTTTGAGAGAGAGAGAGAGAGAACCAGTGGGGGAGGGGCAGAGAGCAAAGGGGACAAAGGATCCAAAGCAGGCTCTGTGCTGACAGCAGTGAGCTCGATGTGGGGCTCGAACTCACATGAGATCATGACCTGAGCCAAAGTCGACGCTTAACCGGCTGAGCTCCCCAGGAACCCCTGAAAATGAAGTCTTTAAAAGGTACATGATGTCTCAGCATTATTACAAGTATAGTTTCATTACTAACACCCTCCCCTTACTGAGAGGGTATCGGAATCCTTAGAGGCCCTCAGAACACATTTCAAGAAGCACTGTGCAATGATACTAATTAGTCCAGGAGCTTGCAAATAACCTCCTTTTACAAAATGAAGTGAAATCAAGTGGCTTGCTCAGAATTCTTTTTCCTTCCTTCCTTCCTTCCTTCCTTTTTTTCTTTCTTTCTTTCTAGAGAGTGCATGCAAGCTGGGGAGAGGGGCAGACAGAAAGAGAGACAGAGAGAGACAGAGAAAGAGAGAGAGAGAGAGAGAGAGAGAGAGAGAGAGAGAGAATCCCAAGCAGGCTCCACACTCAGCACGGAGCCCCATTTGAGGCTGGATCTCAGGACTGTGAGATCATGACCTGAGCTGAAATCAAGAGACAGACATTCAACCGACTGAGCCACCCAGGTGCCCCTGCTTGCTTAATTCTAACAATCAGTAAAAATCCTGGAATCGTTCTCGATGCCTCTTCACTTCCTGGCCTACTAGCCATTCCCCACAGAAACGATGGTCTTCTCCCATTTGGAGTCTTGTCCCTGCTGGGAGAGCCTGCCTTCTCCCTTCGTCTGGGCGACTCCTGTCTCAGCTCACACACCACCTTCACTCAGTCTGCTAACACCTCCTTCCTGGAGGGCTGTCCTGAGCGCACCGGCTCCTGTAATAACTGGCGGCTCTCGTCCTTCTGGCGCACCAACTGCCCAGTCTCCCTGGCCGGGGGGCCAGCTCTCGAGGCCTAAGCTCACATCGTCCCTCCCGCACCTAGGACACTGCGTACAGTCTACCCGTCACAGGCTTACTGACTAATGAGCTGTTTTAAATGACAGACAACATTCTGTCCTTATCGACTCTCCAAATAAGAATTTTATTACTTTGGGGCATCTGGGTGTCTCAGTCGAATGAGCGCCTGACCCTTGGTTGCAGCTCAGGTAATGTTCCAAGGGTCGTGGGATCGAGCCTCCTGCAGGGCCCCACACCGAGCGTGGAGCCTGCTCAAGATTCTCTGTCTCCTCTGCCCCCTCCCCACTTGTACTCTCTCTATCTCAGAGATTTAAAAAAAGAATTTTATTGCTTTTGTAATAAAATTATAAATAAAACTTTAGAAGCATGACTAATTGCACAAAATTTCAGGAAATGTATAGCACAAGATAGTTCATTGGATGCTTTAGTTTCAAGGTTAAAAAAAGGTGGTGGCACATATTAACATTTTCTCCCATATGACTATTGTCATTTAGATATTCATTCTAATCTTCTATACAAAATGTTTACATTCCCTGCTGAAATACACACGCTTGGGCGTATGCACACGTGTGCACTCATGCACACACATGCACACGCGCACACACACACACCTTGAGCACATATACATAAAAAGAATCTTTGGCTTTGGGAGGGTCAACAATTTCATTTCTTTTGAATTCTTGCCTTCATATTTTTACTGTAACATTAGAAACTAGTGTGGAATTCTATACTTGCAAAATTCAATATATTTCATTGTGTATAATGATTGACTTCCTGAATCCAGTGTCCAGGATGCCACTGAGCACAGCTGTTTTCCAGCTCTAATGCAACGAGTGTATAGAATTACGTAAAATCTTTTTCTAGAATTGTTCATAACTATTTAAGTGGAGGACCATTTGAAGAATACCAAGAAAGCCCCTATTTTTCTCGATTTCTGCAGTGGAAATGGCTGGAAAGGTATGTTATAATTTAGAATTCAACAAAAACAAGTAGTAACTTCTTGGAATGTGTACTGATTGCGGTATACTGTTCCATCTGTCAAAATACTACTGGAAATCTTGGGCTGTGTATGGTATTTTTGTACAGAAATTATTAATATATGTTATATAATTTCTTCTGATTTAGTTGACTCTGTTCTCTCTTTTTAAAATGGCCAGTTAGCCCTGTGGGTATAGTAGTTAGAAAATAAAACGTATCCTAGATGCACAGAAGTATAAACCAGTGCGCAGGTTCCGTCTTCTGGTCTGAGCCCTGCTCAGCTTCGTAATAGCCGTGTGGACTCAGTCAAAGGACTTGACCTTCATGAGCATCGGGTCCTTGTGTTCTGTAAAATGGAGGTAACTGAATAGAAGCTGCCCTACCAGGCTGCTGAGGCCCCCTGAAAAATGTGTATAAAACTCATATAAAAGCTCAGCAGCACTTGGTGTACAAAGTAAGAGCTCAAAAAGTGTTAGCTGCCACTGGTGTTACTGCTGTTACAGTTATATTTGACTGGTTACATTTCCAGTTCTACTTCTTTTACCTTTCTTTCCAGACGCTGAGTATAAACATCTCCTCTGAGGTTCTTTCCCCCAAGGATACTGCACTGGGGTCTATCATTTTCCCCTGCAGCTTTCTGACCCGCCCAATTCATAGATATTTCATAGTAGGGACTAGTTGCTGACCTGTCTTTAATTAGCCTAAGGCTACTTGCACTGTTCATGTCTATCCCAATTCATAGATATTTCATAGTAGGGACTAGTTGCTGACCTGTCTTTAATTAGCCTAAGGCTACTTGCACTGTTCATGTCTATCTTCAGCGTATTCGGTAAATCTTCAACGCTGACATGGACTTCTGTCTCTCAGTGCAGAGAGCTGTGTCAGGGGAGGGGACAGAGGCCCTGAACACAGGCACCCGTGCTCTAGACACTTGCTTGGAACAGTGCCATCTCATAAATAAGGCAGCGCAAGAGCTAGGTGGGCTTTTCTGTTTTAAAATAACAATGTGATGTGAGACCTGAAGCTTTTTTTTTTTAATTAATTAGGCAACCGATAACAAAGGACACATTTAGACATTACAGAGTTCTAGGAAAAGGCGGATTTGGGGAGGTAAGTCATGCATGACTAACCATAAACAATGTTTCTAGAAAAGTAAGATAGCAAGGGAGTGAAAAGAGTGCCTCAACTTTACCAATACCTTTGTTTTCTTACTGTGTGTTTTGGGAATAATTTTAGCCAACCATGAGAGTTAAGATTAAACTTCAAACAGAAGATGCTTTGCTACATGCTTTAAAAAAATCAGAGATCTGGGGAAAAAAATGTGCTATCTTTGTGATTCTTTCTTTACTTCATGTTTCTTATAGAAGTTGTTTTTCTGTGTTCGACTGTCCGGTGTTCAAGCTCAGTCAGTTTGTCCTGATTGAAAAGATGATTCTGTTTCCATATTGTGGAATTTCTGCTACTCTATTTCTATAATCTAAGACTAGCCTAAAAGCTCACTGACTACAGAGTATATTATTAAATAGACTTATTTATGTCAATTCTGACATAAATTGGATGTGTATATGCGCCCCCACACCTACATCAAAAGATACCAGACAGTATGTAAATTTGGGGAAATTCTGAGGAAACTGTCCACAAATTCATGAAACATGGGGTAAATGGAATGGCCCTCCCAGACAGAGACTATTGTGGGAGGCAGACAAAGAATCGCGTGCAGTGCTGCTTAGGCAACTTGAAGAGGTGTTAACTGCCTCACTAGTTGTCTGGAGTGCTTATGTTCAGTTCCAGCGTTTATAATCCGCGGAACCGGGAAAGCCACAGGGGAGCGGCAGCTTTCCTCTCTGTCAGAAACAAGTCACTCTGCCCACTTGTGATTTAAATCATGCATGCTCCCGAATTCTAACTGAAAGCCTAAACCAAAGGCACCAGAGTTGACTTAACATAAATTAGGAAGCTGGCCTGGAGGCTTTGTGCTTGCTGCAAGTGAGACCTGTAACTGGGTGTGGTGAGAAACGCTCCCCGCAGCCACTCCGCCCGGGGAATGCACAGTACTGTCCCTTGGATACACTTCTGGAGGCTTTTAGAGTATTTCTTAACATTTTTTAAAATGTTTTGTTTATTTCTGAGAGAGACAGAGCGTGAGCAGGGGAGGGTCAGAGAGAGAGGGAGAGACAGAATCTGAAGCAGGCTCCAGGCTCTGAGCTGTCAGCACAGAGCCCGATGCGGGGCTCGAACCCATGAACTGTGAGATCATGACCTGAGCCGAAGTCGGATGCTTAACTGACTGAGCCACCCAGGTCCCCCTAGAGTATTTTGAATTATCTCAACCAAACGCTGTCTGTCATCCTTTCAGGACAGATATTTCTGTAAGAAATCCACCCTCTCTTTCCATACATCCTAGAGCAGGAAAATTATTTGCTGTCTTTAATTCATTCTATTCTGCCTGATCTCCAATAATAAAACTCAGGTTTTGCTGGAGAACAGAGAAAAAGACATTTCAAGCACATGGATTCTGTGTTTACAAAAGAATATAGTTCTAATTGTAGCCATGTGTACATTTAAAAATGGACTCAGTAATAACATGTTTGCAGATTTTAACTCTTGTGGAAGACTTGGTGTATTTATGATAGTTATAGGTTACTTTTTAACACATTTGCTTGTGTTTCCCAAGGAAAGATTGTAAGGGTGAATACAGTGTTGTGGTTTTTCACAGACTTGTTCTGAATGTGCTCTTCATTACATCAAGTCTGAGCAGGGAGTGAACATCTGTTTCTATTCTGAATACCTGTCTGAGGGAGCACTGTGACCCTAAAAAGCCTCAGTGCCTTTTTTTTTTTATTTGAGAGAGAGAAGGAGGAGGAAGAGGAGGAGGAGAAGGGGAAAGAGAAAGAGAAGGGCACAGGAAGAGAGGAAAGAACCCCGAGCTGATGTGGGGCTCCATCCCACGGCCCTAGGATCGTGACCTGAGCTGGAATCATGCAGGACACTCAGCCGACTGAGTCACCCAGATGCCCTGCCTCAGTACCTTTGAAATCCAGATTCCAATGGTGTATTTACTTTTTCCAAATGCTAATACCTCTTCCAGTGGGTTTGGAAGGACAAACACTTTGGTCTTATTTCGTCAACCTCAGTACTTTCATTTATGCTTGAAGTCCTCCAAGATGGCTTTGTAGGGTTCCGAGGCAGGGCCCGTGGAAAGAGAACTGGTAGAACCGTGCGTGTGCACGGCTGTAGAGACAGCAGAGAGCTGTGGAGACCGCGTGTCTGTAAGAGATGGGCAGACCGGGGGTGAGTTCCCGTTCCGTGGCTTCCAGCTGTGTGGATGGGGCCACGCTTCCTTCCGACCCTTGAAAGGGAGGTGATCCCTGCTCCTCTGGGTTGCTGTGAGCAGAGGCGTGTATTGGTATCCAGCCATAGTGCAGGGCCGGCACCCTTACCTCCTCTTCCTTCTCTTTCTTTGACTTGGCAGTTTCACTTAAAAGAATTGTCTTAAGTAAATGATGAAGAGATATGTGAAGATTTATGTGCCCAGTCTTAATGGTAGGAGAATGATTACGTAAAGTTTGGAGTATTCATACATTGGGAGAACATTTAATGATGAGAAAAGAGTCCCACTGTAAGAGGAAGACAGTATACAGTCTTACCTATTCTATAATATAAGATATTATATTATAGATTAAGATTATATATTAAGATATAATATAAGATAATATAAGCTGGTTCTCCTCGCCAAAACTGAGGAGAATTCAGGACCCTATACAGAAAATAGTAACTAATGGTAGTTATCTTGGAATTTCAATGAATTTTATCATTGTCGTTAGTAATACTGTATTTTCCACAATGAACTTTATATTTTATCATCAAAATCATTTTATTGATGGATTAAAATGATATGTCTTATATTTGCTTATAAGGTTATTGTGTTTGTGTGTAGTATGTACCTGTGTTACATGTGTGTGGGTGCATACGTGTCTACGGTGTGCAGCAGGTGTGTGTGGTGTGTGTACATGTGTATATGTATGTGTGTGGTTGTGGAGTGTGTATGGGATGCGGCTGTGTGGCTGTGGTATGGGGTGTGTGTGTCTGGTGTGGAGTGGGTGTGTATGTGGGGGGGGGGTGTCTGTAGTGTGGAGTGGGCATGTGTGCGATGTGTGTGTCTGTGGTGTGGAGTGGGCGGGTGTGTGGAGTATGTGTGTGTGTGTTTTGTGTGTGTATGTGTGTAGGGGTGTGTGTGTGGTATGTGTATGTCTGGTATGGTATGGGTGTGGTGTAGAGGGTGTGTGTGTGTGTGTGTGTGTGTGTGGCGGGGGAGTCTGAGGAAACAGGTGACCTTGAGCTGATAGCCCAGAAACTGGGGGTCGGGGACTTGGGAGCTCATTATTCCCTCCTCTCCATTTTTGTAATTTAGAAATTTTCTCATAATGTAAGGCTCAGCATATATTAGATATTATTTTAAGAACTAAGTGGAATAAATTATGAAAGGTTATGAATTCTATGAATTCTGTTTTATATTCTTGAACTTAAAAAAGATGAATGTATTTAGTTTCAGAAAGTGTTGGTCTTGCACGGAAACTGAGAAGAGCCAGGGAGACCCCCGAGTCAGGCGGCTGCGCGTCCCGCGCGAGGAGCGCCCCCTGGCGGCGGCCGGGCCCCGGGGGACCGGCCTCCCGCTCCCGCTCCCCGGCTCGCGTCCCCGGCAGCTGAGGGAGGAGGGAGCGGCCCGCTCCGCGCTCACGTCCGCGAGCCGAGCGGCCTCGGCCCGTCGCTTGCCCTGGGCCGGGGGTGGGGCGGGGGGTCGGAGAGGGCAGGGCTTGCTGGCGGCGGTGGCTGTCGCAGCCTGGAGGCGTCAGGTGCGGAGGAACCTTGCGTTTTCTTTTCATGAACTAGGTTTGTGCCTGTCAAGTGCGAGCCACAGGGAAAATGTACGCCTGTAAAAAGCTGGCGAAGAAAAGAATAAAGAGGAGGAAAGGTGAAGCAATGGCTCTAAACGAGAAGAGGATCCTGGAAAAAGTGAATAGTAGATTTGTAGTAAGTATCTTGGCTTGGTCTTCGCTGTGCGCAGTGTCCTGAGTCCCACCTTCCTGAGCCCACCTGCTGCCGGGTGTGCCTAACTCTCCAGCCCGGCTCGTCCCCGCTCCAGCCGGGCTCGCCTACTCCCCGCTCCAGCCGGGCTCGCCTACTCCACTCCAGCCCGGGCTCGCCTAGTCCCCGCTCCAGCCGGGCTCGCCTACTCCACTCCAGCCGGGCTCGCCTACTCTCCCCTCCAGCCCGGGCTCGCCTAGTCCCCGCTCCAGCCGGGCTCGCCTACTGTCCCCTCCAGCCCGGGCTCGCCTACTCCGCTCCAGCCGGGCTCGCCTACTCCCCGATCTGTCTTCGCTGTGCGCAGTGTCCTGAGTCCCACCTTCCTGAGCCCACCTGCTGCCGGGTGTGCCGAACTCTCCAGCCCGGCTCGTCCCCGCTCCAGCCGGGCTCGCCTAGTCCCCGCTCCAGCCGGGCTCGCCTACTCCACTCCAGCCGGGCTCGCCTACTCTCCCCTCCAGCCCGGGCTCGCCTAGTCCCCGCTCCAGCCGGGCTCGCCTACTGTCCCCTCCAGCCCGGGCTCGCCTACTCCGCTCCAGCCGGGCTCGCCTACTCCCCGCTCCAGCCGGGCTCGCCTACTGTCCCCTCCAGCCCGGGCTCGCCTACTCCGCTCCAGCCCGGGCTCGCCTACTCTCCAGCCCGGGCTCGCCTACTCCACTCCAGCCCGGGCTCGTCCACTCTCCAGCCCGGGCTCGTTCGCACTCCAGCCCGGGCTCGCCCACTCTCCAGCCAGGGTCTTGGGTGCTGCTGGGCGCAGTGCGTGTGGGGAACCCGGGGCGTGCCAGGGACAGCTTCCTTCGTCTTAGTGGCAGCCCTTTTCTTCCCAGTTCACGCCTTATTGGGCACAAACACAAAGCAGTGGGGGTCCCACTTCCAGCTTGTGACCTGCTGTGAATCGTAGCAGTCCACCCCTGCCCGGTCTGTGATTACCCTGCACCCCCAGCCGTGTGCTCTTAACCGGCGAGGGCCCTCCTCTCCCCACTGGGCGGCGAGCCTTACCCTCTGGCGCATTCCGCCACTCTGACTCCGACGCCCGAAGGCACTGCTCTGGTCCTTCTCTTCTCCAGGCCTCTTTCTGACGCCCGGCGAGTGTACTGCTGGCCCTCGATTAGCACATCCCAATTGTATGAAGCCTCAAACTCTACTTTCACTGTTTCAGGCAATGATTGGGCTTGTGGGGCTAGGGTGAACCTCCGGGCCCTTCCAGGCCCAAGGCTGTGCATGAGGTGTGTGGTTTCCATCGCCAAACCTGATTTCTTCACCCCATCGTGTATCTCACATAGCATGTACGCAACAGGAGGGTCTGCCTGAAGGGGGAGAGGGAAGGGTACTTTGTGAAAGAATTTGTAGTGTCACACTGACTTCGTCCACATCATTCATGTCTCAGTACTGAGGTTGGCTGTCTTGTGCTAGGGAACAAATGTCCCAAATCAGTGGCCTGCACAGCCATTGTCTACTTATCGCTGTGTATGATAGGTCACTCATGCATGCATTACACAAAAATCTTTAATAAAACCGGGTCATCTGAATTTCGTTAAATATATTTGTATAACTACCTTGAAGCGCAGAAATCCATAATCTAGCTTTATGAAAGTGACATAAGCAGTATGTCTATAGTTTATTCTGTTTAAATGAAATGCTTTGGTTTCTATATTCTTGGCCTCTCCCAAGGAACCTAGAAGTATTTTCCATCATCCTTTTCCCCCTAATTGAAGTATAATTGACATAATAATATCCTATTAGTTTCAAGTATACATCATAGCGATCTGATATTTTTCTACATTATGAAATGATTCTCATGATAAGGCTAGTTACCATTTATCACCATACAAAGTTATTACAAGTTATTAAAAAGCTACAAATACTGACTGTATTCCCTCTGCTGTACATGGCATCTCCTTGACTTGTTTACTCTGTAACTAGGAGTTAGCACCTCCGAGTCCCCGTCACATATTTCTGCCCCCAGCCCCTCCCTACTCTTTTTTTTTTCCTTTTCCTTTTTTTTTTTTTTTACAAATAGTTTATTGTCAAATTAGTTTCCACATAACACTCAGTGCTCATCCCCACAAGTGACCTCCTCCATGCCCATCCCCCCTCCCCCCCACATCCATCAGTCCTCAGTTTTTGTTTTTGTCAGCATTCAAGAGTCTCTCATGGTTTGCCTCTCTCCCTTTCCCCCACCATTTCCGCCCTTCTTCTCCCCCTTGTTCCTCCGTCAAGTTCCTCCTAATCCTCCTATATGTGCAAACATATGATATTTGTCCTTCTCTGCCTGACTTATTTCGCTCAGCATAACACCCTCAAGGGCCATCCATGTTGCTACACATGGCCAGATTTCATTGTTTCTCATTGCCATGTAGTATTCCATGGTATAGATAAACCACATCTTCTTGATCCATTCATCTGTGGATGGACACTTAGGCTCTTTCCATGTTTTAGCTATTGTGGAGAGTGCTGCTATGAACATTGGGGTACATGGGCCCCTATGCCTCAGCACTCCTGTATCCCTTGGGTAAATTCCTAGCAGTGCTATTGCTGGGTCATAGGGGAGTTCTAGTGTTAGTTTCCTGAGGAACCTCCACACTGTTTTCCAGAGGCAGCCCCTCCCTACTCTTGTAACAACAGTTTGTTCTTAGTGTCAGAGTCTGCTTCTGTTTGGTTTTGTTTGTGAGTTGGTTTTGCTTTTTAGATTCCACACATGAGTGAGCCCAGGTGGTGTTTGTCTTTCTCTGATTTGTGTTGCTTAACAGTGTGCTCTCCAGGCCCATCCACGTTGCTACAAATGGCAAGGTTCTGTTCTTTCTGGTGGCTGGGCAATATTCTATTGTGTACACACACCGCGCCTTTACCTGCTCATCATTTATCCGTGGATGCAGAGGTTGCTTCCATGTCTTGTCTATTGTCAATAATGTCAGATAAGGGTGCAGATAGCTCTTTGGATTGCTGTTTTCGTTTTCTTCAATTCCGCCTAGAAATGGAGTTGCTGGGTCACATGGCATTTCTATTCTTAATTTTTGGAGGAACCTCCACACTGTTTTCCACAGTGGCCCCACCAACTTACATTTCCGACAACAGTTGTACAAGGGTACCTTTTTCTGCACATCTTCACCAACACGTGTTTCTTGTCTTTTTGATTCTAGCCATTCTGGTAGGTGTGAAGTGCTGTCGTGGTGGTTTTGATGTCCCTTTCCCTGATGGGTAGTAGTGATGAGTGTCCTTTTATGTGCCTGTCAGCCATCTGTATGTCTTCTTTGGGAAAATATCTGTTTGGAGTTGGGGTGCCTGGGTGGCTCAATCACTTAGGCACCTGACTCTTGGTCACAATCTTATGGTTTCATGAGTTTGAGCCCCGCATCAGGCTCTGCACTGGCAGTTCAGAGACTACTTGGGATTCTCTCTCCTCCTCCCTCTCTCTTTGTCTCTCCCCTGCTCACTCTGTCTCTGCCTCTCTCAAAATAAATAAAAACCCCAAGAAAAACATCTGTTCAAGTTCTCTGCCCATTTTTCATCATGTTATTTTTAAATATTAATTTGTGTAATTAAAAAAATATATTTTAATATCATCTCTTTACCTGATATTTGCAAATATCTTCCATTCAGTAGGTTGCCTTTTTGTTTTGTTGATGGTTTCCTTCACTGTGCAAAAGCTTTTTAGTTTACTGTAATCCCGTTTTTATTTTAGCTTTTGTTACTCAGGAGACTGGTCTGAAAAAACATTGCTAAGACTGATGCCAAAGAGCTTACCTCCTGTCATTTCTTCTATGAGTTCTATGGTTTGGTTCTTATATTCAAGTCTTTAATCCATTTTTAAGCATTTTATTTTTTTAATGTTTATATTTTTGAGAGAGAGAGGAAGAGAGAGAGAGACAGAAGGCCTATGCATGTGAGCAGTGGAAGGGAAGAGAGAGAATCCCAAGCAGGGTCCATGCTGTCAGCGCATGGGTGGGCCTCAATCCCATGAACTGTGAGATTATGACCTGAGCCAAAATCAAGAGCTGGACACTTAACCGACTGAGTCACCCAGGCACCCCTCAAGTCTTTAATTCATTTTGAGTTAATTTTTGTGTATGGTAAAATGTAGTGACCAGCTTCATTCTTCTGCATGTAGCCTGTACGGTTTTTCCCACACTATTTATTGAACCAGGCTGTCTTTTCCTCATTGTGTATTCTTGCCTCCTTTGTCAAAAATTAATTGACCATATATGCTTTGTTTATTTCTGGGCTCTCTGTTCTATTCCACTGAACTATGTGTCTGTTTTTATGCCAATGCCATACTTTTTTGATTACTACAGTTTTGTAATATAGTTTGAAATCAGGGAGCCTGATGCCTCCAGCTTTGCTCTTCTTTCTCAAGATTGCTTTGGCTTTTCAGAGTCTTGTGTTGTTTCATACAAATTTTAGGATTATTCTGGTTCTGTGAAAAGAGCTATTGGTATTTTTAAAATGTCTATTTTGAGAGAGAGAGAGTGAGAGAGAGCAAGTGAATGTATGAGCTGGAGAGTGCACTGCACTGTCAGTGCAGAGCCCAACATGGAGCTCAGTCTCATGAACCATAAAATCATGACCTGAGCCAAGATCAAGAGTCGGATGCTTAATCAACTGAGCCACACAAGTGCCCCAGAGCTATTGGTATTTTGATAGGGATTGCATTGAATCTGTAGATTGTTTTGGGTACTATAGACATTTGAACAATATTAATTCTTCTCATCCATGAGGATAGAATATCTTTCCATTTATTTGTGTCTTCATTTTGTTTCATCAATGCCTTATAGTTTTGAGAGTACAGGTTTTTCACCTCCTTGGTTAAATTTATTCCTAGGTATTTTATTCTTTTGATAAAATTGTAAATGGGATTTTTTTTCTTAATTTCTACTTCTGATAGCTTGTTATTAGTGTATAGAAACAAAACCTGTTTCTGTATGTTAATTTTGTACTCTGTGATGTTACTGATATCATTGATCAGATCTAATAGCTTCTTGGTGAAGTCTTTAAGGTTTTCTATATATACTATCATGTCATCTGCAAATAGTGACAGTTTTACTTCTTCCAGTTTGAGTGCCTTTTATTTCTTTTTCTTGCCTAACTGCTATGGCTAAGACCTCCAGGACTATGTTGAATAAAAGTGATAAGAGTGGGCATATCTATCTTGTTCCTGATCTTAGAGGAAAAGCTTTCAGCTTTCAGCTTTTTACCATTGAGTATAGTGTTAGCTGTGGGTTTGTCATATATGGCCCTTATTATATTAAGGTATGTTCCTTCTATACCCACTTTATTGAGAGTTTTAAAAATCATAAATAGATACTGAATTTATCAGATGCTTTTTCTGCATCTGTTGAGATTATCATAATATTTATCCTTCATTTTGTTACTGTGGTGTATCACCTTGATGTGTTTGTGAATTTTGAGTCATCCTTTCATCCCTGGAATAAATCCCACTTGATTGTGGTGTATGATCCTTTTAATGTATTATTGAATTGGGTTTAGTAATATTTAGTTGAATATTTTTACATCTATGTTCATCAGGGTTATTGGCCTGTGATTTTCTTTTTCTTTTCTTCCTTCCTTCCTTTCTTTTTTTTCTTTGTAATGTTTTTATCTGGTTTCAGCATCAGGGTGATTATGGCCTTGTAAAATGAATTTGAAAGTCTTCAGTCCTCTTCAATTTTTGGAAAAAATTGAGAAGGATAGGTACTAACTCTTCTTTAAATGTTTGGTAGAATTCACCTGTGAGGCCATGTGATCCTGGACTTTTGTTTTTTAGTTTTTAAATTACTGCTTCAATTTCATTTCTTGTAATTGGTTTGTTCATATTTTCTATTTTCGTGTGATTCAGTCCTGAAAGGTTGGATTTCTGGGAACTTATCCATTTTTTCTAGGCTGCCCAATACACTGGTGTGTAATTGTTCATACTAATCTTTTATGAGTCTTTGTATTTCTGTGGTGTCAATTATAACTTCTCTTTCATTTCTGAGTTTAAAAAATTAATATATTTGTTAATTACTGATGAATTTGGCTAAAAGTTTATTGGTTTTATTTATTTTTTCAAGAACCAGGTTTTAGTTTCATTGATCTTTTCTATTTTTTAACTCTCTATTTCATTTATTTCTACTTTGATCCTTACTATTTTCTTTCTTCTACCAACTTTGAGCTTTGTTCTTTTTCTAGTTCCTTTAGATATAAAGTGACATTGTTTATTTGTTTTTGTTTTTTGGGTTTTTTTGTCTCTTGGAGCAGACCTGTGTTCTATGAATTTCTTTCCTAGAGCTGCTTTTTCTGCACCCCATAGATTTTGGAAAGTTGTATTTCCACTTCCATTTGTCTCAAGGTAGGTTTTTCTTTTTATTTCTTCTTTGAGTTTTCCTTCATCCTTGATTCTATTTTTCCCTTCCTGCTTACAGTTGATCAGTGGAACCTGACCTGTACCTGTGTCTCACTCATTTCCTCCTGCTTCCCACTCCCCACCCTGCCTGGCCCACAAAACGATTATGTGTGTTGACAGTCTAACACTTTCTATATAACTTATTGTGCATCTAGCCAAATTATTAGATACAATACCAACCACAAATAGAAAATAAAAAAGCTATTTGATACCATTTACAATAGCATCAAGAAATATCAAACTCTAGGCAAAATTTAGTGAACATATGCAAGACTTCTCAACTGAGAGCTAAAAATGCTATTAAAAGAAATTAAAGAAGACCAAATAGTGGAGAGATACCATGTTCATGGATCATAACATTCATATGAGTCAACATATAAAGATATTGGTTCTCTCAAATCGATAGGTTAAGTGAATTAAATGCAGTTCCAATCAGAGTCCCAGCAGTGTGTGTGTTTGTGTGTGTGTGTGTGTGTGTGTGTGTGAATCTACATACCAACAGAGAGGTGGGCAAAAAACTTGGACAGGTACTTTCTACAAGAGGTTCTAAATGGATAAGTATATGAAAAACTATGAGAAGTGTCTCCTGTATTTGTATATACAGAGAAATGCACATTAAAACCACAATAAGACACAACTGCCTCCACCCACATTGACTGAGAACACAAGATGTTGGGGGGAGGTGCAGCAGTAAGACCCTTCTTGAACTACTGTGGAGGGGTGTCTTTAATTCATATGCTAAACGTGGGTGTTCTAGAAGTAAGGACTATCAGTGCTCAATGATTACAGCATAGCTCTGATGAATCATGCTCCCAAGTGTCTTTGTGAAGTGTTGCCACCTACCCATGTAGCTATAGAAGGTTCTCGCCTCTCAGTACAGAACTGTTGTCAGATCTTTGATAGGTACATGCCTGAGGAGCACGATGCATGATGGGCATTTTCCTGAAGCATATCATATTTGGGTATTCTAATTATGCATCTGACATGGATTGTTTGAATAATGTTAGCAAATAGAGTAAATCAATGAATGAGCAGGTTTTTGTGCTTTATTTTTTATGTTGCTGTTGTCTTTAGGTTAGTTTGGCTTACACTTATGAGACCAAAGACTCCTTATACTTGGTGCTGACCATTATGAATGGAGGGGACTTGAAGTATCACATTTACAACCTGGGCAGGCCTGGCTTTGATGAGCAGAGAGCTATCTTCTATGCGGCTGAACTGTGCTGTGGCTTGCAGGACTTGCAGAAGGAAAGAATTGTGTACAGGTAAGAACAGCATGAACTCCCGGGCCTGGGAGCCTGGGGCTCCCACCTGGCTCCTGCTGACCACTCACGAGCCTGGGCCAGAGGTCTGTGCAGCGCCTTGGTGGCCATTTGTTGGGCTGGTCACTCACACTGTTGGGAATGTGGTCAACCGGCGGGGGACCTTTTTAGTTCTCTTTGATTTCTAGTAGGTTGGTTTTATTTGTTAAGCTGATGAAATGTAGGCAGTGTTACTCCCGTAAGAAGAGCCATTTCCCAGATTCCTAGGCATCTTGGCAGCTCTATTTAAGATTGTGGACTTTGTTCCAACAAAATAGTGTTACAATTAAATGCATCAAAGTATTCATATTGATTAATATCTTGTGTCTTAGAATTCAGTAAAGAAAATTAATTTGATAGGTAGAATTAAATCAGTATGACCGAATATCTAGTTTGAAGGAAAGCAGTCCTTCCTCCCACCCTTTAGGTGTGAAGCTCGTGGGCTCTGACACCCTTCTCTACCCCTCCCTGCACAGCCCATCCCTTTGCCACCACCTCCATGTGCCCTTTTCCTGAAATTCCCAAGGGGTCTGTGTATCCCCTGCCTTCATCTTCCTCATCCAGGTGGTCATGAAATTACCCCTAAATGTTTCCCAGATCATTCTTTAGGGTCACTGGCTTAGTTTGTGTCTTCCTTAGGTTACCCGGCAGGCAGACCCCTGGGATAGTCTCCCTAATGCCAGTCTTGCCATGGTCCCTCCCCCGTGAGACCAGCGACAGGCCATCCTGTGATATGGATCTGACCCTGTCATGCTGACCCTAGCTTGGAGCCCCGTGGGCCCGGCTCCCCTGACCCTGTGCGATGCCGCTCCCTGCCGCTCCCCGAATGGGGACTCCCTACATGTTTGCAGTTCCCAGAACTTCAGGCGTCCTCAGGTCTTTACACCTTTTAACATGTGGTTTGCTTGTTGGATGCCTTTCTTCACTGCGGCCCCTCTTCCTTCACTCTGAGAAGCTGCGGCCCATCATCCCAGAGTTAGTACGGCAGCGTCCCCTCCCCCTGCCCCTGATAACGTGGTGCACGCTCCCCATTCGGCGTCACACCACCTGTGCTGTCCTGCTGGACGGCTGGTCACACTGGCCGCTGGCCATAACTGCTCAGCAGGCCTCTATCCAATCCCTGTTGCCACAAACTCTTGGCTTTGTCTTACGTGTCCTGGAGCCACACTGTTATCTCTCGAGCACCAGCCACCAGGCCTGGCCGCGGGGCGGATGCAGCCCACCTTGTGTTGTTGAGCAGGGGTGGGGTGCTGCTGCGGGAGCGATTCCTACACAGGCAGGTCACTGAGTGGAGAGAGCCTTGTCACCACACTCACGGGGAGAGGCCGGTGGCTCTTAAAGCGGGGAACTGGCCTGTAAGAGCTTTGATTCCTCTTTTACTGCAGGAGGACCTTATGGCTTATCACAGTTAGGCCCGTGGAGCTGCGCCGCTTGCCTCTGGGGTGGTGACGCGCAGGCGCCTGGTTTTGTGGTGCTTCGCTTCTCTGGGCCTCACACACTGCCTTTGTAGCGAGCGCAGGCTGGTAGCAACCTGTGCTGGGCAAGACCTGTCGATGCCACTGTCCAGCAGCATCTGCTGCCTTCATGTCTCTGTGTCACCTTTTGGTCGTTCTCACATGTTTTCTCACATTAATTCTCAACTTACATTGGCAACTTCAAACAGTTTCATTAGTGTGTTTGTCACGGTGATGTGTGCTCAGTGATCTTCCATGTCACTTCTGTACTTGTCTGGGGCTCCACGAGCCACACTCATAAATGGGAAACTTAATACGTGTTGTGTGTATTCTGAATGCTCCCCTGAGCAGCCACTCCCCCATGTCCCTCTCCTCAGGCCTCCCCATTCCCCGGACACAGCAATACTGAGATCAGGCCAAGTAACAACCAGCCCTGCAGTGGCCTCTAAGTGTTCAAGTGAAAGGAAGGGTCCCACATCTCTCACGTGAAATCGAAAGCTAGACGTGGGTAAGCTGAGTGAGGGAGGGATGTCTAAAGCCAAGGCAGGCTGAAAGGTAGGCCTCTTGTACCAAACAGCCGAGGTGCAAATGCAGAGGAAAAGTTCCTGAAGGAAATAAGTGCTGCTCCAGTGAGCACATGAATGATAAGAAAGGGAAATGGCCTAACTGCTGATAGGGAGAAAATTTTAGTGGTCTGTTTTGGTTTTTTGTTGTTTTCAAAAAATTTTTTTAAATGTTTATTTATTTTTTGAGAGAGAGACAGAGTACAAGCAGGGGAGGGGCAGAGAGAGGCGACACAGAATCTGAAGCAGGCTCTGAGAAGTCAGGACAGAGCCCAGTGTGGGGCTTGAACTCATGAATGGTGTGATCATGACCTGAGCTGAAGTCAGATGCCTAACCGACTGAGCCACCCAGGTGCCCCTGGTGCTCTGGATAGAAGATCACACCAGCCACATATACCCTTAAGCCAAAGCCTCTTCCATAGCAAGGCCCTGACTCTCTTCAATTCCATGGAGGCTGGGGGAGGGGAGCAAGCTGCAGAAGAAACGAAGCTTGCAGAAGTTGGTTCATGAGATTTAAGGAAAGACGCCGTCTCCGTAACACAAAAGTGCAAAGTGAGGCAGCAAGTGCTGGTGTAGAAGCTGCAGCAAGTTCTCCGGAAGATCCAGCTAGGATAATTCATGAAGGAGGCCACACTGAACAGCAGATTTTCAGTGTAGACGAAACAGCCCTGATTTGGGAGAAGATGCCATCTAGGACGGTCATAGCTAGAGAGGAGAAGTCAGGGCCTGGCTCCAGAGTCTGAAGGGACAAGCTGATTGCCTTGTTAGGGGCTAATGCAGCCGGTGACTTGAAGTTGGAGCCAGTGCTCATTACCGTTCCGAAAATCCTCGGGCTCCGAAGACTGTGCTACATCTACTCTGCCTGTGCTTTACAGATGGAACAGCAAAGCCTGGATGACTGTGCATCTGTTTCTGACGTGGGTCACTTAATAATTTAAGTGCCCTGTTGAGACCTCCTGCTTAGAAAAAGGGTTCCTTTCAAACTATTACTGCTCATTTACGTTGTACCAGATCACCCGAGAGCTCTGATGAGGTACAGCCAGATTAATGTTGTTTTCATGCCCGCTGATACAGCATCCATTCTGCAGCCCACGGAGCAGAGTAATTTTGACTTTGAAGTCTTCTTATCTGAGAAACACATTTCATAAGGCTGTAGACGCCCTAAATAGTGATTCCTCTGATGGATCTGGGCAGAGTAAATTGAAAATCTTCCGGAAATGATTCACCATTCTGGATGCCATTATGAAAACGTTCCTTCCCGTGGCTCAGAGGAAGAGGTCAACATATCAATATCAACAAGAGTTTGGGAGAAGTGGGTTCCAGCCCTCATGGAGGCCTTTGAGGGGCTCAAGACTCAGTGGAGGAAGTCACTGCAGGTGGAAATAGCAAGAGAACGATGATCAGGGGCTGAATTTCTGCGATCTCATGATAAAACTCGAGTGGATGAGGGGTGCTTCTTACGGAGGAGCAAAGAAAGTGGTTTCTTGAGGCAGATGCTGCTCCTGGTGAAGATGCCGGGAAGGTGGTTGGAATGACAGCAAGGATTTAGAATGTGGCATAAACTTTGTTGGTAAGAGCGGCGGGTTTGAAGGGATCTGACTCTAATTGTGAAAGAAGTTGCGCTGTGGGTAGAATGCTGTCAGCATCACGTGCTACAGAGAGAGCATTTGGGAAAGGAAGAGTCAGAAGATTCATTCTCTTGTTTTAAGAAACTGCCACAGACACCTCAGCCTCCAGCAACCAACACCCTGATCAGTCAGCAGCAGTCTGCATCGAGGCGAGACCCTCCGCCAGCAAAAGGATTACAGCGTGCCGAAAGCTCACATGATGGTTAGCAATAAAGTATTTTTTTTTTTTTTTTATGTTTATTTTTGAGAGCGAGAGAGACCATGAGCAGGGGAGGAGCAGGGAGAGAGGGAGACACAGAAGCTGAAGCAGCTCCAGGCTCTGAGCTGTCAGAACAGAGCCCGACGCGGGGCTTGAACCCACAAACCCTGAGATCATGACCTGAGCTGAAGTCGGATGCTTAATCGACTGAGCCAACCAGGTGCCCCAAAGTATTTTTTAAATTAAGGGATTCATTGTTTTTTTTTTAGACAACGCTATTACACACTTAATAGATTACAGTACAGTGTACACATAACCGTTCTGTGCACTGGAAAATCAAAACATTCATTTGACTTGTTTTATTGTGACAGTCCCCTGACTGTGGCGGTCTGGGGCCAAACCGCGGTATCTCTGAGGTGTGTCTGTGCTACTGGATTGGCTACATTTTCATTTCCCCCAGCCTTTCACCTCAGGCTTCCCCTTGTCCTCCGACAGAGCGGGCGAAGGGCGTGGGTTGGCCCGCACTTAGCGGGACCCGGACTAGCTGCCTCCTCCACTGCTGTGTCCACAGCACCTGCCAACGGGAGGCGCCACTAAGTGTTTGTTGAATGAGTGAGTGATGGCGTTCAGCCTCTGCTGTACCCCGTCCTCTTTTAAGCCAAGGGCCTGTAAAGCACTGCTTGCATTCTTCAGAAGAAAGGTTTTTGTGGCCTACTTCTTGTGGTCAGAGATTGCCTCTTGACAGCCTTGATCAGATCAGGTGCCAGAGAGATGGCCTTCCTTTTCGCAGAGGGACAGTACAGAACTGAGAGCCCGGGGCCACCTCGCCCTCCTCCGCAGGAGCTGCCCTGAGGGTGCCGGGCCCTGATGCTGCAGCCCTGGTGAGTGGGTCAGCCTAACGGACTCCAGGAATTCTCTCTGCCAGAAGTGCTTTAAATCAGGGAGGGCTTCCCAGAGGAGCTGGGACTCACGAGGCAGCTGGGGTAGATGGCCTAGATCTGAGCAGAAGGAGAAGGGGTCGTTCTTCAGGGGAGACACGCGTTGTGTTTGCATCCGGAGAGCGTGGGCAGTGGAGCCCTTGGAGACCAGAGCGGTCCTCAGACAGGCGCAGGGGGGAGGCAAGCACGTTGGTATTTGGGGCGCCGGGGCGGGGGGAGACTCGGTCATTAAGCATCTGACTTCGGCTCAGGTCATGATCTCATGGTTCACGAGTTTGAGTCCCATGCCATGTGAGCTCGAACCCTGCTTTGAGTGAGCCCTGCTGCTCTCTCCCTCCCTCTCCCTTCCTCTGCCCCTCCTGGGATTCTCTCTCTCTCTCTCTCTGCCCCTCACTTGCTCCCTCTCTCTCTCAAACAAACAAAAACCATGTTGGCTTCCTGTTGTCTGCCAGGCCCTAGGCTGTGCCTGTTTGTATGTGTTATTTTTTGGAAAAGGTCAAGTTGCTAAAATGCCACAGCATTGTAGAGGGCTGGCAATTACATGCAATACCTGGCAGCACGCAGAGAGGTCTGGACGTGCGGCCGCAGGAGAGGGAGCCCTTGAGCCTGTGGGCCTGCACTTCTGTGACTGTTGGGGTTGAGGCTGGGGCCTAGGGCCTCACAATCTCACTCTTTATCGGTGAAAATTAAAACATAAGAATGGGAATTTAAAGCACTAGAAGAAGAAAAGAAGTAACAAAGCACTGGAAGAGAAAAAACAAGCTACTTAAGTGGTCAGTTGTTTAAGTAAACCAAGCTCTCTAAGACAGCCGAGCCTGGCACGGGGTGAGGCCAGGTCTTCGTCTAGTCAGGTGGCTGCAGCGTGTTTCTGGAGCGACACTTTTGAGGTGGATTCAAAAAAATGGAAAACCAACTATCAGGACACACACTAGGGCTACAGCCTGTGGAATCCAGTCTAATCCAGGCAAATTCCAGGGACGGTGGAATCCAGGCTGATCATTCGTGGTTTTATTACATTCTGGAAGAAATAATGTACTTGTCCTGATAGATAGACTCTCAGTGTTCAGGCTGGGAGTTATTCTGACTCACACTTGACAATCATTGTGTCTTTCAGCAGTTACGCGTGGATTTGGATCCTCTGCACTAGCATGCGAGTCAGGAGTGACTACCAACAGGTAGCCTTCAGAAAGGTCAAGAAACAACTTTTTGTTAGAAAGGGGGACATTATGCAGCGAGATGGGTTATGTATGATTCAGTGTGATTAGGATGACTCCTGGGAATAACATTGTTGAAAACAGAAGCTCCCTACCTCTTGCTCTCTTAGAGGAGGAAGGCTGCCATCCGTTGCTTTAGAAGTACCGTGCTCCGTGTGCTCCATGCGCTCCGTGTGCTCCGTGCTCTCCGTGTCCGTGTGCGCAGTGCTCCCTGTGCTCCGTGCTCCCTGTGCTTCGTGCTCCATGCGCTCTGTGTGCTCCGTGCTCCCTGTGCTCCATGCTCCGTGGGCTCTGTGCTCTGTGCACTCCGTGCTCCCTGTGCTTCGTGCTCCATGTGCCTCGTGCTCCGTGTGCCTTGTGCTTCGTGCTCCCTGTGCTCTGTGTGTCTCGTGTTCCATGTGCTCCGTGTGCTCTGTGCTCCGTGCTCCCTGTGCTCCGTGTGTCTCGTGCTCCATGTGCTCCGTGCTCTCCGTGTCCGTGTGCGCTGTGCTCCCTGTGCTCCATGTGCTCCGTGCTCCCCGTGCTCCGTGTGGTCTGTGCTCCGTGCTCTCCGTGTCCGTGTGCTCCGTGCTCCCTGTGCTCCGTGCTCGGGCACGGGTGTCCTGCAAACGCCGTGCCCTGGACACCGCTGGGCCGAGGCCCAAGTGTGCTTAGACGGCAGTGTCAGATATTAACCTCTGTTAACCTTAAAAGTAAAACTGCCAATTACCTTTCCAGCAAAAATAGGTTTATTTGGAATAACAACTACAATCGCAGGCACGCACTGAAGAAAACCATAGGTGAATTCGCAGAACAAAGGAGAGGACGCTCTTTTATAGAGGAAAGGACTGTTGTAAGCGGAAAGTCCATTGGTTGAAACTGCGAGGTCGAAGTGTACTGGCTTCTCATTGGCTGGGCTATGGCAGTCTCTTATTGGTTGAGACTCTGATAGTCTCCTATTGGCTGGGCTGTTGCTGGGGGAGGAGGATACCTTCCTCCCTCCTACAGTAAAGTAGGAGCTGCGGTGGAATCCAGCTGCAAGGTGCGTCCCTTCCGGGTGGGTCTGCAATTGCCCGGGAGCGGCAGGGCTGAGCGCTCCCCCTGCTGGCCACCCGACTCCATGGTAAATGAGGCTTCCTTTTACTCATTTTCACAAAACTAAAAGTAGTTCTTCAATCAGGATGATGTCTACAGAATTTTATTTTATAATAACGAACAAGTTAAATTTGTGGTACATGCCCATTTACTTTATTTCCACGTATCACTGTATTTAAAGAAAATCATATGAATAACAAAAGATGCTGCTGGATATGGTCAAGATATATACTAATAACACTTATTTGTAGAACACACAGCATTTTCAAGCACTTTGGCATACATTGTAATCTTCTCAACAATTTTGAGGGATCATGATAAGAGAGATGGTCCCCTGTCACCTTCTCTGTGAATGGTGGACACTGACCCAGGTCCTGTGTTCTATGCTTTGTGCTGCACTCTCCCATAGCAGGACAGAAAACCTGAATCTTAACCTGTTTTGTTGTTTTGTTACGTTTCTCAAGAAAGTTGACTCTGCCCTAATTGAGCAAGATGAAATTTTCACCTGTCTGGAATGCTATAGTTGGAAATTGTTAAGGGAAATGGATGTTTAGTTGTGCATTGGATTTCTTTTTCTAATGAATGAGCTGTGGATTGAAAAGTAGATTAATATCAATCGCCATAAGGAGAAGGCGGTTGGTGTGCAGGAGAGTGACAGTGGGAAGGAAACAGCTTAGACCTACGCTTTTTCAGTAGTGAATTGGCCCATACAGGCCATTAGTACAGATGATTGCTATCACGTTAGATTTTCAGTAGCAGGAAGGATCATTCATTCAGTCATTCCAGGAATGTATATTGAGTCCCAGATGTATACACACTTACCAGTTGCATACTGGAAGCATACTCTGAGGAACCAATTGGATTTTGAAGTCCCTGTGTTCAGGAAACTTATAACCAAGAGGCTAGGAGGGTAGTGTGCAAGTGCACACATAAATACACACAAATAGAGATATAACTACCGTTTACAATAAGTGCTTCAAAGGATAATCTCCTGTTTTCATCGTTTTTGAAACATGGAAGTCAATTTCAAGTGAGAATGGCAGATCCTAATGTTTAAAAGAACTAGTAATCTGTATATGACCCACATCCTTCCAGATTGCACATTTCTGCCCCGTAGTGGCCTCTGCCTCTAACAATAGCAACTAACAGATCCATTCCCTGGAGGCTGTCTTGGGCAGGTGAGCTTTTCTGAAGTGGGACGCAGGGTGGGATGACAGGGGGTGGGGACGGACCTTAGAATCTTGCCCTGAGGCTAGTGAGCCCTGTTATCTTGACGAATGTTTCAGGGAACACTAGGGAACTAGCCAAAGTTAGTTTTGCCTTTGTTTCCTTACTCTCCCCCTCCACTGATCAAGAACCTTGCTCCTGATGCCTTCTGATCGGGGCGGAGCTGTGTCCCAAGACCAGAGCCTATTTAGACTGTGCTGAAGTTCCAGTTTTGCTGCAGTTTCAGAAACCCTCACCTGTGGCCGGGCCAGCCCTTGCCGTTCTCTTCACCTGACCCTCAGGGTGTGCCCAGCAGATCGCTCGTGCACAGCCTCGCTCCCCAGGAGAGGCTGGCTAACAGGCAGGACCAGGCAGGTCCAGGAAGACAGAGGGTCACCGGGGGAAGCAGGACACTGGGATGTGGGCAAAGGACTGGGACAAGGGAGGAAGTCATGCGGATGAGCCGCTCGAGCCTCAGCCTCCAGAAATCAATTTCTTATGGTAATTCTTGCCTCAGTAGCAGGCTGAGAAATGGGATCCAGATGGCAAATATTTCTTTAACAAGAAAGAAGAGGATGGATGTGAAGCCAGGAGATGAGCTTCTGGCGCACCAGAGCACGGGGGTGTAAGATCACTTTTAAATGGCTTGAGAGCAGAGCAAATTATATGCAAATGACACCCAAGTCAGCAGGCTGGGAGGTGGGGGCTTGTACACGTGTGAGAAGACAACTTCGCTTGTTTTTAACCTCAGCCTTGCTGACGTCCATGCTGACGTCAGTGTGTGCTCCTGGCGCCAAAGGAGCTGGAAAGATCACTAGGAAACCCCTTCACTGGACAGTGAGGAAGCCAAGCCCCGGAGGCTGAGTGAGTGGCCAGTGGGGGGCGTGGCCCAGTGTCCTCCACAGGACACCCCGAGCTCCGACGTGGAGATGCGTGAAAACAGCCATTAAGCTGATTAAAAGCCTGGAGAAATCGTTTTTGGAGGAAGGTGGGAGAAACAACACGTGGCCACTGCTCATACATGCCCAGCGTGCAGCGGGGGTGCTTTGGAGCCTGTCCCAGCCTGTCCTGAGCGTCCATTCGACCCCTTGCGCTTTGCTCGTCCTGAGACTCGCACTCCGCCCACAGCTACTTGCCAGAGATTTTGTAGCCCCCACAGGGGATGGTGCCTGTGCCGCGTAAGCATGGTCGGGGCACGTGTGGGGAGCTGGCCCGCAGGCCGCCTCCACTGTTAACTCCTTTGTGAGACAGACGGAGCACGCTTCCTCTGGGAGCAAGCGGCCTGGCTGTGCATGGTGGCCCCGAGTGTGCAGCTGGAGGGAGGGCCTGGGGCAGGGGCTGTGCCCTGGGGTCAGAAGGCCTGGGGGTAAGGGGGAAGCAGGTGGGCTGCTTGTACTGTGATCGGCTCTGCGGGGAGCAGTGAGGCTGGGGATGTCCCGTGAGCCGGTTCTAGGAATTGGGTGGGCACGTGTTGTGTTGATGTTGAGTGTAAATCTATATCACAAGGAGGCTGTGGAAGCTCCAGGTCAAGAAAGACTCCTTTTATTTTTTAATAACATTTACTAAGATTTTTTTTAATACAGAAAAGAATAAAGGAAAAAGATGTTTGTCATTCTACCCAGATAATGCAAGAGCAGATGCGTGGGGCTATAAAATGCAAACACAAATGCAGAGGTGTCTGGGTGGCTCAGTAGGTTAAGCATCAGACTCTTGATTTCAGCCCAGGTCACCATCTCATGGTTCTTGAGTTCGAGCTGCTTAGGATTCTCTCCCACCCTCTCTCTCTGTCCCTCCCCTGCTCATGCTCGCTTGCTCTCTCTCTCTCTCTCTCTCAAAAATAAGTAAATTAAAAAAAATTTTTTTAACATTTATTCATTGTTGAGAGAGAGAGAGGGAGACAGAATCTGAAGCAGCTCCAGGCTCTGAGTTGTCAGCACAGAGCCCGACGTGGGGCTTGAACCCACGAACTGTGAGGTCATGACCCGGGGCCAAAGTCTGACGCTTAACCAGCTGGGCCACCCAGGTGTCCCCAAGTAAATAAATTTTTAAAAAAAGAAGAAGAGGAAGAACAGAAATTGCAAACACAGAAGGCCCCCAGGCCTCTGCCGCTGGCCTCTGTCCCCAGAGAGACGTTACCACAGTGGCGTGGGTGTTGCTACAGGAAATGTTTCTCTGCAGCCTCTCACCTCCCTGAGCCTGGAACAGGGCAGCTTCTCTCCTTCGCGGGGGCTGTGGGTGTCGGCCCAAGCAGGGTTTACACGAAGTGCAGCCGTAGGCTGTGCGGGGCTGCACTCTAGCTTCAGCTGCTCCTGGTCTGTGGGGCCGTCTCTCTACAGAGCTTTCCAGAGGCCAGCCGCCTTCCAGCCACCCTTGGTCTCACAGCTGTCTGTCCCGCTGCTTCCGCTCCCTCTGTAGGTTCCAGTCATTTGGCCACAGATCGGGGGCGATGCTCAGGGGATATGGAGTGTTGTGATAGGGTCACAATGGAAATCAGGGTTAAATATAAATCCTTTGAAAAATAATTTTTTTCTAAGGGAAGAAGCAAACAAATAGCAGCTTGAAATACTACATTTAAGATACGTTAGTCTTTAGTGATCTATATTTATTCAAGCTTGTGGTATCCGCCCCCCCCCATCACAATGAACTACGAATAAAAGTCACTGCTGTTGGTTACCCACTTCCCACTGCGAGGCCTGAGCTCCCCGACCTGCCTCATCAGGAAGCGGGTGGGTGTGGATGGCGCTGTGTTACGGGTGAGGACACGGAGACCTGGACAGTCAAGGCCCCACAGTGGACAAGTGGCAGAGCTGGGGTTTGGATTCATGCCTGTCTTCCCCTCAGAGCTCGCCGATGTTTTAAAAAGTATATTAATGATAAGAGAAGTTGAGCCAAGTTCATTACAGTCTAATGCCTTACTACCGGGCTGTACGTTGCATCACTGACCTTCAGTTAGATCCGCGGGCACGTGCGGAGCCGTTTGCTCACTGCTGTTACGTGCACGGTATTTGCTGAGCCGAATCCTCTGTGGGGTCCTTGTCCTTCCCGGGGACGGCATGAAGGACTCGTGAGCTGACCCACAAAGCGTGGTCTTGTTATCTCTGGCCTTGCTGCTGCTCAGGGCAGAGGCATCTGTGGTTATTACTGCTGGTGTTGAAGAGTCAGCGTTGCCTGTGAATAACTGAGCTTTTTGTTGTGTCTTTTCCTTTGTAGAGACTTAAAGCCTGAGAATATTCTCCTTGATGACATTGGTAAGTGAGTGAGCTTTTCACGTGTAAAGCATACTAAGACTTTGGTAAGAGGGACCTGGTCACAGAGTTAATGTGGACTTGGCCCCTTATTGCAGAACAGAATCAACAGCAGAACGAGAAACTCTGGTATGTGTTCTTTTAAAAACATAATAGAATAAAAAAAAACCATTAAAAAGAAACATAATAGAGACATCGTCATTCCCCTGTATGTAGGCAAGAAGCAGAGAGGGTCAAAATTTTCAGTTAATAGTTGAATTTTAGAAGCATATTAAAATAAACTCAAAAGTAAGAACATTTTTCTCTGGCCATATCATGCTTTTCCCCTCCCAGGTGTATTTCCCTGCCCTCCTAAATATTGCCGTTGGCCTCTGTCACAGGGTGCATGTCACAGAGCAGGAGTGCGGATGGCTGCTTGGGGACCCCGTGAACACGGGTGGGGAATGGCCCTTCTGGACCGGCTCAGTGTCAGCAGCGGGAGCCCCCTCAGACCTCGGTTCTCGGGGTGATGGCTGCACTGGGGAAATGCCTTCTGGCCCTTAACCCGAAGTTCACTGTGCTGTGCTGCTGACCGCTGTTTGTGTGTGTGTGGAGGGGGGAGTGGCTTTGAAAACAGAGGACGCACTCTGTGTGGAAATGGGAAGTGATCTCCAGGATGCGCCGCTCCCTGGAAAAAAGTAAGGTCAAGAACAGTGTAGAGTGTGCTGCACTTAGTGTGAAACTGGAGGGGAATAACGTGCGTTCATGTCTGCTTTATACGTACAGATGTGAGGAAACACAGAGGAAGGGTGCCAGGTCCCACAGGGGGAGCAGAATTCCCACTGACGCGAATACCCTTTTATATTTTTTAGTACGAAAGTCAGTTTCTGCAAAGGAACCCACAACAGGCCGGGATTCTTACTGGGATGGTATTGGATCTATAGAAGCTTGGGGAGAACTGGCATCTTAACCATATTAAAGCTTCCCGTTTATGAAAATCTTGTATCGTCCCCTATATGTGGGGCTCATTTAATTTCTCTCCACATTACTTTGTGATACTATTCACCGTAGCACCATGTGAGCACATTCATTATTGAAAAGTCGTTTGTTTATATCATATCGTTGTTTTTAAGGGGACCCTGTGAAATTCCACGGAGGTGTTCGTAGCTCTTTCTGTGCAGAGCTCCCTCCTCTCCAGAACTTTCCCCCACAAATTTGAGCTGGCCTGTCTTCCCCCAGTTGTAACCTCTGTCTCCTTAACGTAGGAAAATCACCTGCTCTGCGTAGGCTCCTCCTCGCGGTGCTGGGGTCTGGAAGCAGCTCCTGGTCCGGAGGACGGCGGGGCCCAGCTCGCCTGTTTCTCTTCCGTCAGGAGGCACCGACCCCGGCTGCCGTAGGCCCAGTGCCGAGCAGCGTGTTTGTATTTGTGTTTGTATCCATCCCTCCTACCCTCCCTCCAAGCCTGCCCACCACCATCTCTGCTCACTCCGTTGTTCTGCCTTTTCCAGAAAGTCGTAGACTTGGACTCATGCCACGTGTAGCCTTGGCAGACTGGCTTCTTTCACTTAGCAATATGCATTTGAGGTTTTTCCAGTGCTTGGCGTGATGGCTCATGTCTTTTTACTGCTGACTAACATTCCACGCATGGATGGCCCAGAGTTTATCTGTCCATCACCTGCTAAGGACATTTTGGTTCCTTCCAAGTTTGGGGAATTAGGAATAAATCTGCTCTAAACATCCACGTGCAAGTGCAAGTGTGGACGAAAGTTTTCAGCACTGTTGAGCATATACCAAGGATGGTGATTTCTGAATCAGATAGTAAGAGTATGTTTAGTTTTGTAAGAAACTGACGAACCATCTCCCAAAGTGGCCATGCCCGTGGTCCTGCGTTCCTGCCGGCCGTGACTGGGAGTCGCTCTGTGTCCTGGCCAGCATGTCAGGGGTGGGGTGGGGTGTGGGGGTGGGCAGAGACCTGGATTCGACCTTCTAGAGGGTGTACAGCGGGGTCTTAATGTTGTTTTAATTTGCAGTTCGCCAGTGATGTGTGGTGTTCAAATCTTTTCATATGCTCATCTTCCATCTGCATATTTTTGTTGTGAGATGTCTGTTCAGGTCTTTTGCCCTTTGAGAAAATTGTGTTGTTTATTTTCATACTGTTAAGCTTTAAGAGTTCTTTATGGGGGCACTTTGGGTGGCTCAGTCAGTTAAGTGCCCAACTTTGACTCAGGTCATGATATCACGGTTCACGGATTCAAGTCCTGTGTCGGGCTCTGTGCTGACAGCTCAGAGCCTGGAGCCTGCTTCTGATTCTGTGTCTCCCTCTCTCTGCCCCTCCCCTGCTTATGCTCTGTCTCTGTCTCTCTCTCTCTCTCAAAAATAAATAAACATTAAAAAATTTTTTTTAATTTTTTCTTTTAAAAAAAATAACAAGTGGTTGTTGAATTTTGTCAGTGCTTTTCAGGATAATTATACAATATTCTTTTTCTATTAATATAGTAAATTTCCAAATGTTAAACTAAAGTTTCATTTCTGAAATAAATCCAACTTGGGCATAATATGCTCTTGTTTACACAGATCGCTAGATTTTGTGTCCTGGTATTTGGAGGGTGAAGCTCCGTCTGTGTAGCACCACGGGAGGGCCAGCGGCCTGCTGCAGCTTGCATCCCTGCAGAGGCCCCAGGGCCCAGAAGTCTCTGCTCAGTCTCGGTGGGAGCCCCACGGTGGAGCGGCTAGAGAGTGGCCGTGTCCATCCCCCATTGCCAGTGAGCAGCCCCTGGTCTGACCAGGGTTTGCAAATCCTTCTGGGAAACGCTTGTGCCCCTTGGCAGCTCACCTCTGTGCGGTTCCTGCGCAGGCATTCAGTCCATCCGATGCAGCACTGCCGTGGCTTGTGGATGCCCTTGGAGTAGGGCTTGTGTGATTTGTTAGACTCCGCAGTTGTCATTGGTAGTGGCATGGGCCGCCATGACCTTTACCACCCCACCCCAAAGCGGAAGCCCAGCATCATTGCTGTGGTGCTCACTTATTTGTTCTTTTTTTAAAATTAATTAATTAATTAATTTTTATTTATTTTTGAGAGAGAGAAAGAGACAGCATGAGCAGGGGAGGGTCAGAGAGAGAGAGATACAGAATCTGAAGACAGGCTCCAGGTTCTGAGCTAGTTGTCAGCGCAGAGCCCAATGCGGGGCTCGAACCCACAAACTGTGATATCATGACCTGAGCCGAAGTCGGACGCTTAACTGACTTAGCCACCCAGGTGCCCCTATTATTTGTTCTTTAGATGCTGCAGACCTGTTTGCATTCCTGTTAAGAATGGAAAGGAATATTCAACAGAACTTTGTTTTGCTTTTCTTGATCTCAGGAGATTTTTCTAAAAAAATGTTTATTTATTTATTTTGAGAGACATATATGTGCGTGTGCATGTGTGTGGCAGGAAAGGGCAGAGAGAGAGGGAGACAGAGAATCCCAAGCAAGCTTTGCTTGTGACCCGAGCTGCAATCAAGAGTTGGACGTTTAACTGATTGAGCCACCCAGGTGCCACAATTTCAGGAGACTTTTAATCTTTTCTTCTTTTTTCCTATTGTTTTAATTTTTAAAATATAATCTTAGGGGCACCTGGGTGGCTTAGTCAGTTAAGCGTCCGGCTTTCGCTTAGATCATGATCTCGTGGCTCGTGGGTTCGAGCCCCGCGTCGGGCTCTGTGCTGACTGCCAGCTCAGAGCCTGGAGCCTGTTTCAGTGTGTGACAGCCTCTTTCTCTCTGACCCTCCCCTGCTCACGCTGTCTCTCTCTCTCTCTCCTAGAAATAAATAAATAAAAAATAAAATAAAATAAAATAAAATGAAATATAATCTTAGCCATACTTTCTGACTTAAGAATGCAATTGATTTTTGGATTTTTAGTATCATGTAGTTAAAATCCCCAAGAACTAATTTCCAACAGAAACCATAGAACATAAGAGTAACTCTTTTCATTTCCCATTTAGACAGCTTATTAAGGCTTCTGTTCTTGTCTGTCAAGCATAACTTGACATTTGTGATGAAATTAGGTTAAAAAAGGATGATTATCAAGAGAACTACAGGCCAATATCTCTGAACATGGTTGCAGAAATCCTCAACAAAATACCAGCAAACCAAATCCAACAATACATTGAAAAAATCACTCACCACAATCAAGTGGGATTTATTCCTGGGATGCAAGGGTGGTTCAGTATTTGCAAATCAATCAACATAATGTATCACATCAATAAGAGAAAGGATGAAACCACATGGTCATATCAACAGATTCAGAAAAAGCATTTGACAAAGCACAACATCCATTCATGATAAAAGCCCTCACAAAGTAGATTTAGAGGGAACACAGCTCAACATAATAAAGGCCATATATGAAGAACCCACAGCTAATACCATCCTCAATGGGAAAAACTGAGAGCTTTCCCCCTAAAGTCGGGAACAAGACAAGGATGTCCACTGTCACCACTTTCATTCAATATGGCAGTTGAAGTCCTAGAGACAGCAGTCAGACAAGAAAAAGCAATAAAAGGCATCCAAATCAGCAATGAAGTCATATATTCACTATTTGCAGATTACATGATACTACACATAGAAACCTGAAAGTCTCCACCAAAAAACTGCTAGCACTAATGTAGCAGTAAAGTCACAGTATACAAAATCAATGTATAGAAATCCATATACACCAATAATGAAGCAGCAGAAAAATTAAGTATAATTTGGTATAGTTATACCAAAAAGAATAAAATACCTAGGAATAAGCTTAACCAAAGAGATGAAAGGCCTGTACTCTGAAAATTTTTTAATGTTTATGAAAGAAACTGAAGACGATAAAAACAAATGGAAAGGTATACCATGCTCATGGATTAGAAGAACCAATATTGTTAAAATGTCTACTACCCCAAGCAATCTATGGATTTAATGCAATCCCTGTCAAAATACCAAGAGAATTTTTCACATAACTAGAACAAACAATCCTAAAATTTATATGGAACCACAAAGACCTCAAATAACCAAAGCAGTCTTGAAAAGAAAATCAAAACTGGAGGTACCACAATTCCAGATTCCAAGACATACCACAAAGCTGTAATAATCAAAACAGTATGGTGCAAGAATAGACACATAGATTAATAGAACAGAATAGAAAATCCATAGATAAACTCACAATTATATGGTCGATCTATGACAAAGGAGGCAAGAATATACAGTGGGGAGAAGACAGTCTCTTCAACAGATGGCGCTGGGAAAACTGGACAGACACATGCAAAAGAATGAACCTGGACCACTTGCTTATACCATACACAAAAATAGACTCAAAAGGAATTAAAGACATAAATGTGAGACCTAATGCCATAAAAATCCTAGGAAACAGCACAGACAGTAATTTCTCTGACATTGGCCATAAAATATTTTTTTCCTGAGGTAAGGGAAACAGAAGGAAAAATTAAGCATTAGGACTACACCAAAATAGCTTCTGCACAGCGAAGGAAACAACAAAGCATAAAGACAGCCTACTGAATGGGAGAAGGTATTTGGAAATTACATAGCCCATAAAGGGTTAGTATCCAAGATATATAAAGAACTAATCAAACTCAACATCCAAAAAGCCTTCAGATGTCCATCACTCCTGCAAGCACACATACGGGCCCACACTGGGAAGAGACCTTTTGAGTGTGTGGAGTGTGGAAAGCTTTCAGTCAGCTGCAAAGTTTTTAAGGTCATTTGAAAATGCACAGCGCTGTTAAACCCTATGAATGTAAGAGTGTGGAAAGGCATACAAGTTTTCCTCCTCTCTTCGAGTGCATCTGAAGAAACACCCTGGGGAGAGACCTTCACAAAGTCACTGCTCCCTTCAAGAACACTTGAGGCTGCACAGTGGACAGGAAGCCTTTGTATGTAAGGACTCTGGTAAGACCTTGCCATGTCCCACAGACCTGTAAGTACATGTGATGACCCTCAGTGTGCAGAACCGTATGAATGACGGCTCTGTGGGAAAGCCTTCACTTGTCCCTCTTCCCTTCGAGGACACACGTGAAAGCACAGTGACCTGAAATCCTATGAACATTTTTTTTTTAATATTTTTATTTATTTCTAGGAGAGAGACAGCGTGAGCAGCGGAGGGTCAGAGAGAGAGGGAGACACAGACTCTGAAATAGGCTCCAGGCTCTGAGCTGGCAGTCAGCACAGAGCCCGACGCGGGGCTCGAACCCACGAACCGCAAGATCATGACCTAAGCGAAAGTCGGACGCTTAACCGACTAAGCCACCCAGGCACCCCTGAAATCCTATGAACTTAAGCACCATGGAAAAGCCTTCAGATAATCCAGGAATCTCTGAGCACAGACATACTGTGGGAAAGCATTTATTTTACCTTAAAATCTTATTTAAAATGTGAGCCAATTGCAATGGAGATGATCCTGAATGGACACAATTTTGGGAAAACTTCAGGTATAGAACTGTATGTATTTTGTTCATGAAAATTCAGGTGGAACAGAAATCTTTTCATTGTTGTAAATATGGCTTTGCCTTTCCAGGGGCCTCTTCCTTGATGGGGATCCCAAGTGTATGAATTCCTAGTTCGTGTCACTGATATGAACACTAATGGTTTCAGGTGTTCTTTGTCCTCTACATCCGTGCAAAATCTTTGTTGTTATTTCAGACTTGAAGTAATCACGTAGTTATGTAAAACCTGTCTCTTTCCCATTACAATGTCTCTTGGACCCAAGGGTGATAAAAATGTGTCTGTTGTTGGTGTGTACATACAACTTCATATACTTCTAGAAAAAAATTTCTTGAATTATACATTCTAAAATGTTGTTTACATTACCATGACACGTGACCTGTTCTCTGTTGTAGATACTGGAATTTTTTAAGTTCTGATATTGGTTTCTTTTTTCTGGGACTAATTATTTGTGTCTTTGGTCGATTTTGATCCAAATTATGATTTAGAAGAACATGCCTTTGGACCATGAAAAAACAAAACAAAACAAAACTCAACACCCTACAGAAATATAATCCAACTGAAAATGGGCAGAAGACATAAATGGATACTTTTCCAAAGAAGGCATCCAGATGGCTAATAGACACCTGAAAAGATGCTCAACATCCCTCATCACCCTCATCACCGTCCTGTATTGAAATGCAAATCAGAACCACAAAGAGATATCACCTTATGCCTGTCACAATGGCTCTTATCAAAAGACAAGGAACAATTAAGTGTTGGAGAGGATGTGAAGGAAAAGAAACTCTCTTACACTGTTGGCGGGAATGCAAAACTGGTGTAGCTACTCTGGAAGACAATGTGGTAGTTCCTCAAAAATTAAAAATAGAACTACTCTATGATTGTACTACAGATATTTACCCAAAGAATACAAAAACACTAATTTGAAACCCCTGTGTTTATTGCAGCATTATTTATAATAGTCAAATTATGAGAGCAGCTCATGTCTATCAACTGATGAATGGATAAAGGAAATGTGGTGTATACACACACACACACACACACACACACACACACACATCATATATATATGATGGAATATTATCCAGCCATCAAAAAGAATGAAATCTTGCCATTTGCAACAACATGGATGGATCTCAAGACTATTATGCTAAGCAAAATAAGTCAGAAAAAGACAAATATGGTATGATTTCATTCATATGTAGAATTTAAGAAACAAAACAAATGAATAAAGGAAGAAACCAAAAGACAGACTCTTAACTATGGAGAACAAACTGATGGTTACCAAAGGGGAAGCGGGGGTGGGATAGATGAAATGGGTGATGAGGATTAAGGAGTGCACTTATCTTGACGAGCACTGAAAAATATATGGAATTGTTGAATCAGTATATTGTACACCTGAAACTAATATAACACTATGCTACCTGTACTGGAATTAAAGTACAATTTAAATTTAAAAAAGGCTAACTTTCATTTGTTGTAAGGTATATTTACCGTTTGTCCATCCTAAATATGTCAACACTCTTTTTTGAAAACTTATAAATTAAGAGGGACTTGATCTGTGAAATTTAGTTTGTAGTTGTGATAAAAAGAACACCGTATAATGCCTGTGTTTTCTATAGCAGAGACCATAGTTTTATGAAATAAGCATATTCCTTTTTTTCTTAAATAGTTTGCTGTCAAGTTGGTTTCCATATAACACCCAGTGCTCATCCCCACAAGTGCCCTCCTCCATGCCCATCAGCCCCCCTCCCCTCTCCTCTGCCCCCATCAGACCTCAGTTTGTTCTCAGCATTCAAGAGTCTCTCATGGTTTGCCTCCCTCCCTCTCCTCAACTATTTTTCCCCTTCTCCTCCCCCATAGTCCTCCATTAAGTTCCTCCTAATCCACCTATACATGCAAACATATGGTATTTATCCTTCTCTGCCTGACTTATTTCACTCAGCATAACACCCTTAAGGTCCATCCATGTTGCTACACATGGCCAGACTTTATTCTTTCTCATTGCCATGTAGTATTCCATGGTATAGATAAACCACATATTCTTGATCGACTCGTCAATTGATGGACACTTAGGCTCTTTCCATGTTTTGGCTATTGTTGAGAGTGCTGTGAACATTGGGGTACACGTACTCCTATGCATTAGCACTCCTGTATGCCTTGGGTAAGTTCCTAGCAGTGCTATTACTGGGTCATAGGGGAGTTCTATTATTAATTTTTTGAGGAACCTCCACACTGTTTTCCAGAGGGGCTGCACCAGTTTACATTCCCACCAACAGTGTAGGAGGGTGCCCGTTTCTCCACATCCTCACCAGCATCTGGAGTCCTCTGATTTGCTCATTTTAGCCACTCTGACCAGTGTGAGGTGTGGTTTTGATTTGTACTTCCCTGATGAGGAGGGACGTTGAGTCTTTTTTCATGTGTCTGTTGGCCAGCAGGATGTCCTCTTGGGAGAAGTGTCTGTTCATGGCTTCTGCCCATTTCTTCACTGGATTATTTGTTTTTTGGGTGTGGAGTTTGGTGGGTTCCTTATAGATTTTGGATACTAGCCCTTTATCTGATATATCATTTGCAACTATCTTTTCCCATTCCCTCGGTTGCCTATTAGTTTTATGGATTGTTTCCTTTGCTGTGCAGAAGCTTTTTATCTTGATGAGGTCCCAGTAGTTCATTTTTGCTCTTGAGTCCCTTGCCTTTGGGGATGTGTCAAGTAAGAAATTGCTGCGGTTGAGGTTAAAGAGGTTGTTTCCTGCTTTCTCCTCTAGGGTTTTGATGGTTTCCTGTCTCACACTCAGGTCCTTTATCCATTTATTTTTGTGCATGGTATGAGAAAATGATCTAGTTTCATTATTCTGCATGTTGCTGTCCAGTTCTCCCAGCACCATCTGTTAAAGAGGCTGTCTTTTTTCCATTGGATGTTCTTCCCTGCTTTGTCAAAGATTAGTTAGCCATACATTTGTGGGCCCAATTCTGAGTTCTCTATTCCATTCCATTGGTCTATGTGTCTGTTTTTGTGCCAATACCATACTGTCTTGATGATGACAGCTTTGTAGTAGACGCTAAAATCTGGGATTGTGATGCCTCCTGTTTTGGTTTTCTTCCTCAATATTACTTTTGCTCTTCGGGGTCTTTTGTGGTTCCATACAAATTTTAGGATAGTTTGTTCTAGGTCTGAGAAGAATGCTGGTGCAATTTTAATTGGGATTGCATTGAATGTGTAGATTGCTTTGGGTAGTAATGACGTTTTAACAGTATTTATTCTTCCGATTCATAAGCATGGAATGGTTTTCCATTTCTTTGTGTCTTCTTCAATTTCCTTCATAAGTTTTCTATAGTTTTCATCGTACAAATCTCTTATATCTTTGATTAGGTTTATTCCTAGGTATTTTATGTTTTTTTGTGCAGTTGTGAATGGGATCAGTTTCTTGATTTCTCTTTCTGTTGCTTCATTGTTGGTGTATAAAAATGCAACCGATTTCTGTACATTGATTTTGTATCCTGCAACTTTGCTGAATTCTTGGATCAGTTCTAGTAGGCTTCTGGTGGAGTCTGTTGGGTTTTCTATGTAGAGAATCATGTCATCTGCGAAAAATGAAAGTTTGACTTCTTTGCCAATTCTGATGCCTTTGATTTCCTTTTGTTGTCTGATGGCTGATGCTAGGACTTCCAGCACTATGTTCAACAACAGTGGTGAGAGTGGACATCCCTGTCGTGTTCCTGATCTCAGGGGGAAAGCTCTCAGTTTTTCCCCATTGAGGATGATGTTAGCTGAGGGCTTCTCATAGATGGCTTTTATGATGTTTCAGTAAGTTCCTTCATCCCGACTTTCTCGAGAGTCTGTATTAAGAAGGGATGCTGTATTTTGTCAAATGCTTTTTCTGCATCTATCGACAGGATCATATGGTTTTTATCTTTTCTTTTGTTAATGTGATGTAGTACATTGATTGATTTGTGAATATTGAACCATCCCTGTAACCCAGGAATGAATCCCACTTGATCTTGGTGGATAATTTTTTTAATGTGCTGTTGAATTCGATTTGCAAGTGTCTTGGTGAGGAGTTTTGCATCCGTATTCATCAAGGATATTGGCCTGTAGTTCTCTCTTTTTGCTGGGTCTCTGTCTGGCTTGGGAATCAAAATGATGCTGGCTTCGTAGAATGAGTCCAGAAGTTTTCTTTCGATTTCTATTTTTTTGGAATAGCTTGAGAAGAATGGGTATTAACTCTGATTTAAATGTCTGGTAGAATTCCCCAGGGAAGCCATCTGGGGCTCTTATTTTTTGGGAGATTTTTGATAACTGAGAAATAGGCATATTCCTAAATAGCACGATAAGTAGTGGATTTTTATAAAAACTAGTAACATTTTATCATTGACAATGATTTTAAAGAAAATCTGACACATCATATTCTTCTATTTTTAAAAAAATATATATCAAAAATACTGGCATAAAAACAGACAGTCAGATCAATGGAACAGAATAGAGCACCCAGAAATGGACGCACAAACATATGGCCAACTCATCTTTGACAAAGCAACAAAGAATATCCAATGGAATACAGTCTCTTCAGCAAATGGTGCTAGGAAAACTGGACAGTGACATGCAGAAAAATGAACCTGGACCACTCTCTTACACCATACACAAAAACAAACTCAAAATGGATGAAAGACCTAAAACTAAGACAGGAAGACATCGAAATCCTAGAAGAGAAAGCAGGCAAAAAACTCTTTGACCTTGGCTTCAGCAACTTCTTACTCAACACATCTCCGGAGGCAAGGGAAACCAAACAAAAATGAACTATTGGGACCTCGTCAAAATAAAAAGCTTCCGCACAGTGAAGGAAACAACCACCAAAACTAAAAGGCAACCAACGGAATGGGAGAAGATATTTACAAATGACATATCAGATACAGGGTTAGTATTTAAAATCTATAGAGAATTTATCAAACTCAACACCCAAAAAATAAATAATCCAGTGAAGAAATGGGCAAAAGACATGAATAGATACTTCTCCAGAGAAGACATCCAGATGGCCAGCTGACACATGAAAAAATGCTCGACATCACTCATCATCAGGGAAATACAAATCAAAACCACATTGAGATACCACCTCACACCTGTCAGAACGGCTGACATTAACAACTCAGGCAGCAACAGATGTTGGCGAGGATGCAGAGAAGGAGGATCTCTTCTGCACTGCTGGTGGGAATGCAGACTAGTTCAGCCACTCTGGAAAACAGTATGGAGGTTCCTCAAAAAATTAAAAATAGAACTACCCAATGACCCAGCAAATGCACTACTAGGTATTTATCCAAGGGATACAGGTATGTTGTTTCGAAGGGACACATGCACTCTAATGTTTATAGCAGCACTATCGACAATAGCTAAAGTATGGAAAGAGCTCAAATGTCCATCAATGGATGAATGGATAAGGAAGATGTAGTGTATATATACAATGGAGTATTACTTGACAATCAAAAAGAATGAAATCTTGCCATGTGGATGGAACTAGAGGGTATTATGCTAAGCAGAATTAGTCAGTTAGAGAAAGAAAAATGTCATATGACTTCACTCATTTGAGGACTTTAAGATATAAAACAGATAAGCATAAGGGAAGGGAAGCAAAAATAATATAAAAACAGGGAGGGGGACAAAACATAAGAGACTCTTAAATACAGAGAACAAACTGAGGGTTGCTGGACGGGTTGTAGGAGGGGGGATGGGCTAAATGGGTAAGGGGCTTAAGGAATCTACTCCTGAAATTATTGTTGCACCATGTGCTAACTTGGATGTAAATTATAAAAAAAATAAATTATTAGACAAAAGAATATATATCAAAGGTAAGAATGCTATTTTTAAAAACATAAACCCAATACTATTATTACATCTAAAAGTATTAGTAATTCCTGAATATCACCTAATATCCCATCGGTTTTAAATCTTCCTTCGTTATTTCATATCTGTTTTTATAATTGTGTGTTGAATATGGCATGAAGTTCACATTACATTTGGTTGATATCTGGTTGAGTTTTCTTTTTTAACTTTATAGGTTCCTTCTCCCTGCTTCTTTTGTCATTTATTGTTTGTGAAATCAGATGTTATGCGCCAAATTGTGTCCCTCTAAAAGTCATGTCGTGAAGCCCTAACCTGCAGTATCGTAGAGTGTGACTGTGTAGTGGACCTTTGAACAACATGGGGATTAGGGGCTCCAACTCCCCACACAGCAAAAAATACACAAATAATTTTTCACCTCCCTCAAAACTTAACTACTGGGGTGCCTGGGTGGCTCAGTTGGTCGAGTGACCGACTCTTGATATCTGCTCAATTCTTAATCTCAGGGTCATGAGTTCCAGCCCCGCATTGTGCGGAGCCTACTTAAAAACAACCACAACAACACTAAACTACTAACAGCCTACTGTTGGCCAGAAGCCTTACCAGTAACATGAACAGTCGATTAACACATATTTTATATGTTGTAATATTACATACTGTACATACTGTATTCTTACAACGATGTAAGCCAGAGAAAAATGTTAAGAAAATCCTAAGGACGACAAAATACAGTTACAGTCTTGTCCTGTATAGAAAAAGCACATGCATGAATGCACCCGTGTAGTTCAAAGACGTGTTGTTCACAGCTCAATGGAGTTAAGGTCTTTGAAGATGTGATTAGAGCTGCAGGCGCCTCTAGGGAAAGTCCTGCTTGAATCTGACTGGTGTTCCTACAAGAAGAAGGGTCAGGACACGCGTGCACAGGGGGAGGAGGCTGTGGAGACACACAGGGCAAGGGACCCCCCGGTCTTGGACCCCAGGGCTGTGGGGAAGTCAGGTCCTCAGCCTGTGGCACTGGGGCTATGGCCGTCCTGCCACACAAGTACACAGACATTTGTCCTGTAGAATTTCCCATGTTCTGGACTTGGCTGGAGTTAACCTGTTCCCTGTCTCCCTACTTTCCCTGGAAGCCAGTAGTTAGATCGGGAGGCTGGAATAGGTCCTGATTTGATTTTAGGTGAGCACACTGTGTGTACTTCCTATTGTGTTACATCAGGAGGCATATGGTGCCTGAGTGTCTCTCTTTATGGTGTTCAGATTAATGAGTGGTTTCAGATGCTTTGTCACCTGATCCATCCATTATTCATTTCCCGCCAGTGTTTCACTTAATGGCTCGATCCATCCATCTCCCCGGGATTGTGCAATGATGCTATTCTATTTCTGTCACTCCTTTGGCACTTATCTGCTGAGATTCATCTGTCATTTACCTGTTTGTTCAGGAACAGCAGGTGAAATACTTGAACGCTTCCTTTTATTTCCACTTTTCAGAATATTGTGTTAGTTCTCTGTGGTTCTCCAAGATTATCATGAGGTTTTTGTTCTGTTTCGGTACCATTATGAACATATGGGCTTTAACATGTTAATATTGTTTCATCCATTGGAGTAATTATTCTTTTTGATGTTTTTTGTCCCATCTTCAGCCAATGGATGCCCAGTAGCCTTTAATAACTTCCTTGTTTTCTGCTATTAATTCTTACTAAAGATGTTCCAGGATTACCTTGCACGTGTGCTGACTGAGACCCGGAATCAGCTGTTTCTCTGAAGGGCTCTGGTCCTCCGTGTGGATGAGCCTCTGTGAGAGCAGTGTGGGTGCTAAGTGTTCCTGGATGCCACGCTGGCTCTTCCTAGAAAACATGTTCTTTAAGATGTTGTTTTAGGGGCGCCTTGGTGGCTCAGTCAGTTAAGTGTCTAACTTTAGTTCAAGTCATGACCTCATAGTCCGTGAGTTTGAGCCTCGCATCGGGCTCTGTGCTGACAGCTCAGAGCCTGGAGCCTGCTTTGGATTCTGTGCCTCCCTCTCTCTCTCTCTGCCCCTCTCCTGCCCCCCCCCTTCAGAAAAAAAACAAACATTAAAAAAATTTTTTTAAAACATTGTTTTAAAAGAAGATATTCATCATGGGTTCATGTTGATATTTCCAGTTCTCACTCAACTTCTTCATTTCACATTTGTGTTTTTTAATCCCAATGTTGATAATAATGGTTCCTAGTGACATTAATATGATTACACTATTTTCCTCTACTTTGCTTCTTTATTTTTTTATTTATTTTTAAAAATATTTATTTATTTTTGGGAGAACACTAGCAGGTGAGGGGCAGAGAGTGCGGAACAGAGGATCCACAGCAGGGCTTTTCCCTGACAGGCTGACAGCAGCGAGCCCGATGTGGGGGGTCAAACTCACCAACCCGCAAAATCATGCTGAGCCAAAGTCCGATGCTCAGCCAACTAAGCCCCCCAGGTGCCCCTACTGTGCTTCTTTAACATGTAGCATAGACCAGTCTACAACACCAAACAGAGATCTCGCTCACTACCTTGTCCGCCTGCCTGTGGATGGGTCGCTTGGTCTGCCCAGTGTGCACGGGTACAGCAGGCTGCTCCCCGTCTTCTGCTCTTCCTACTGCATAAATCTGTACACATGCCATTTCCTGCTTTACTCGTGTGTCCTTGGGGTGGACTCCCGGAGGGTGTGAGGCTGAAGGATGGGTTCACGTGCAGTTGTACAGACACGGCCCAATTCCTCATGAGGGGGCCGTGCTGGTCCGTGTGCCTGTTAGGAAGGTGTGCGTGCACCTGCTTCCCAGGCCAAAGAGCAGGCTGTGTTCTCAAACAGTTTGTCAGCAGTTGTACTTTTCATGTCTCAGTTTTAGAAGTCACTTTTTAAAAGAAAAATAAAGGTTACTTAAAATTTCACGACATGCCAGTATTGTACTGAAACACGAAATACATAAAAGCTGCCTTACTGGGGAAATCTTTCTGTACAGAAGCAGGAAACTGAGACACGCTAATAAATGGCAGAGCTGGGGCTCAAATCTAAGCCGTGGGGCTCCAGAATCTGTGCCCGCCAGCCTCCGGCCTCCCCCAGCAAGGCGGTGGCCTCCCTCTCTGCCAGCCTCCAGCCTCCCCCAGCTCAGACATGCCTCCCTCTACTCTAGGGCCGGTGCGCCACAGGGAATGGTGTGACTTGTGGGGCCGGGCACACTAAGGGAAAGGTCATCTTTCCACCTAGAGCATAATGTAGACTGTTGTAAAAATGGTCCCAGGACTTGGAACAGTATATTGTGTGTATTTAATGCTCAGCACACATTTATTTGTTGATTCACTCATTTCCTCACTAAATATTTATTGGCCGCCTACTGTATGCCGATGCTGTATCGGAAGCTGGGAACACCTGGTGAACATGTGACCAGGGTGTCTGGTTCCAGGGCTGGTTTATCTTTCTAGACTCTGAAAATAAAGTTTTCTATAAGTTGTTACTTTCATAAAGAATTTAATAACTACTTAAATCTTTCTGCATAAAGGCATTAACATAAAACATAGTCTTAATTTTTTTTAACATTTATTCATTTTTGAGAGACAGAGAGAGACCGAGCATGAGCTGGGGAGGGGCAGAGAGAGGGAGACACAGAATGTGAAGCAGCTCCAGGCCCTGAGCTGTCAGCACAGAGCCCGACGCGGGGCTTGGACCCACGAACAGTGAGATTGTGACCCGAGCCAAAGTGAGATGCTTAACCACTGAGCTACAGGTGCCCCCATAACATAGTTTTTTAAATGAATTTCCTTGATTTTTATTTATTGTTTTGCTATTACAATTGGCTCTTCAGAGAAAAAAACCTCCTTGTTATTCATCTGTTGTTGTCCCCGTGTATCAGCTGACTGGTATTCCCACAGAAAGTGTTTATTTTCGAATGTGTAGTTCATGTACTATTCATTATAGTTTCAGTTATGGCTCGAGCAGTTATAGGATATAAAACAATAAATGCCATGCTTCTGTCTCATCAAGTGGTTGTAGTTAAAGGGCTTCCCGGTCAGCAGCCAGCTATAAACCTAATTTCCTGCTGTGTTAGTGGAACCACAGAGTATCTTACGGGATGCGGGGAAGTTACGGGTAATGTTAGGTTTCCCCCCATAGTTTATTGTCGTTAAGGTGGTTTGTGTGATGTCTTACACACAGGGCACATCCGGATCTCAGACCTGGGGTTAGCGGTGGAGGTCCCGGAGGGCCGGACCATCCGAGGAAGAGTGGGGACCATCGGCTACATGGGTACGTGAGGGGCCACTTGGAGGCCCTCGCTCTCTCCCCGGGTGCCCACACGCTCAGGGCACACCTGAGACCGGGTCCGCGCCACCTGGAGGGGCAGGGCCACGGCTCTGGGTGGCCGAGGGCGCGCCCTCCTTGGGAGTGGGTCTTCCCAGGAGCACCGCTTTCCTCTTCGTCCCGACTCTGCAGCAGTTTGCTCCGCGCTCCGGGATAGAACAGACTGTAACCTCTCTGTTGAAACATGAGCCACGCGCCATCAAGCCCACCGCTCTGAAGCGGGTTTCAGCACGCTCACGGCACCATGCAGCCACCACCAGGGCATCGCCCTCACCTCCAGAACGGAGCCCACGCCCGTCCGGATCCCCTCCCACCCCGACCCCGCGCACGGGTCTGTTCCTGTACACGCAGTCACACTCTCTTGGGCCATGTGTGTCTGGCTTCTATCCCTGAACACATTTCCAAGGTTCATGTTGTAGCAAACGTTAAGTTTATAATGTTTGATTTGTAAGTAATTACAAGAAAATTTAAAACCAAAATGTAATTTACATTTCCTGTATTTGTTGTGCAGCTCCTGAAGTCATCAATAATGAAAACTATGCATTTAGTCCTGATTGGTGGGGACTTGGCTGCCTGATATATGAAATGATTCAGGGACATTCTCCATTCAGAAAGTTCAAAGAGAAGGTCAAGCGGGAGGAAGTGGAGCGCAGAGTGAAGAAGTACGCGGAGGAGTACTCCAGGAGGTTTTCCGAGGACGCCAAGTCCCTCTGCAGGATGGTGGGTCACGCTCCGGGGGGCCGGGCTGCACGGCTCCTCCGCCCCATTGCAGTTGTCGCCACCAGCGCTGGGGACGCCCGCCGAGCCGGCTCCCCACCAGGCTGGCGCCACACGTCCTGCCCTCGTCCAGGAAATGACACGGTCAGGCTTCAACCAATGGGAGCAAAGCAGAGCAGCTTTCTCCAAGGGCGCAGCTGACAGGGAAGGCGGGGCCACGGTCATCATCTCCTGCGAAGCTAGAGATAAAGCGGAGTCTTCAGTGTCTTAGACTCAGTGAGGCTTTCCTGTCTGCCCATGTTTCTTTCCTCTTTAACCAGCTGCCAGGGATCATGGTCACAACAGACACCCTGACCCGGCGGCCCCCACGTGCCCGCCGCCTTCCTGGATGTGTCAGGGCCCTGTGAGGCTGCGGGGCGGGTGGAGGCCGAGCAGTGGCTGTGTGATGGACAGTGGAACCGAAGTGGCTTGTAGGAGGGTGAGGAAGCGGGGCTGAAGGGGCAGAGTCGGACTCTAGGCAGGGAGTGAGCCCAGCTTGTTGGAGTCTGGGGGCACATGGAGGGGACAGGTGTAGGGAGAGAGTGGCAAGGGCGGGGGGGGGAGGACCGGGTCGTTGGTGAGGCTGGGCGTGGGCCCCCAAGCGGGCGTGGGACCACCAGCTGCTACACCGAGTAGAGCGGTAACTTAGGTGAGTCGTCGTGGCTGAAGAGTTCCTGTTTTGTTTCCCTCTCCCGTTGTTTCCATGTGTCATGTGACCCGTGATCGGGCCGTCACCGGACTGTGGAAGCTCGCGGGCCTTCTTCCTGCCAGCTCATGGCGCTTGGAGCTGGCGGTGCTGAGTCAGCGCCCTCACATGTAACAGTACTCTGGCCAAGCTGCTATTTGACCAAGTGCTTGCGCTCTGCCATGCACTGATAAGGGCTGCAGAGTGTAAAAATATGAAGGTGGGAAGAGCCGGCCTGTAAGCAACGGCAGGCCTAGAACAAACATGAAGAATAACTATAGTGGAAAAGCAGGATTTGATGGGTGCCATAAACAAGGGAGAAGCCGGGGCTCAGGCCTTTCCAGGCTGGGGAAGTGCTGTTCCCTGCGAGGGGTGCCAGGAAGGGAAGCGGTGCCCGGGTGAGTGCCCGTGCTGGGGCTCGCAGCTCTGGCTTGGAGGTCGGGCCAGGGGCTGCGTCTCCGCCCCCCACACCCCGTTTACCTCTCTGGGCCTCCGGGGTCCCGCGTCCGGGCTGTGGATGGTGACCACCTGTCCCTCACAGGCTTGCCAGGAGGAGGTGGTGCGAGGCGCATGTGCTGGGCCTGGTAGCACAGATCTGCAGCGGCCGCTGGGCAGACACAGCTGCTGCTTGGGGAGGGGGCGTCTCGGGAGGCAAGGGCAGTTGCAGGGGACGGCGCTTGTGGGGACAGGTACTTGCAGGGAGGGGTGCAAGCTTCTGCGAGACCCCTCGCCCTCTCTACCTGCCCCCAGCGCTCTGCACCTGTGCCGAGTGCGTGGCCCTGACATGGTGTGAGGGCAGGTGTCGCACTTGTGCTGGACGGAGCAGAAGGGAGGGGTGAGGAAAAGCCGGCTGTTTACAGTGACCCGACCAGGAGGCCAGGGTGGGGCCTGACAGCTGGACACCTTCCTGTAGTCTTCAGAGCTCTCTGATGGGCCGTCTCCTCTAACGCTCACAGTGGATTTCTGGGCTATTTTCTTAGCCTCGGTTGGAAAGTGAAGAATTTTATTTTTGTAACGTACATAGTCCATGGCGGTGGGCAGACTTGAACCCCAGCTTTCTGACCACAAGTCCGAGGCCATTGGGTAGTTGGCAACCGGCTGGATGATGGGGCCACCGAGCCCTGAGATGTGGGGATGTACTTGGCACCACAGTTAGTGTCAGATCTGTTTCTGGGTAACAGAGGGTGTGAAGAATAAGCTGCATCGAGCACATCTTTCTGAGCTGTCGCCCTGGCTGGGTGCTGGGGCCCCGACAGTGAGCGGAAGCCACCCCCCTGCCCCGCCCTGGACGCCGAGTCCCAGCAGCTACCCACGTGTGTCGTCACAGCAGTAGTGACAGTGTGCTGAGGGAGCTCTGAGGCAGGGAGCTGGAGCCTGAGCGAGCCAGGCCCCGGGTCTTGGAGAGAGAGCCTAGGGCGTGTGCAGGCCGTGGGTCCGCGGGGTCGAACGAGGTGGGCATGTGCTGCACCGGGGGTTGATTTCTGTTCAGAAAGGCGGTGGGTGCCGGCTGTGAGGCAAGGCCAAGGTCAGCAAACTTTCCTGTGAGGGTCCCGGGGCCTTGCAGGGTGCTCCACGGCTCCTGTGCACAAGCTGCCCTGGGCCCAGCGCAGGTAACGGCCGGCTGTGCTCTGATGGAACCTTCCGTAGGAGCTCAGGAGCTTCGCGGGCCTGCTCCCCGGCGCCCTGGAGGCCCGGCTTTCCCGTGTTGCTTTGAGCGCCCAGCCTTACTGACTGATAGTAATTGTGGACAAAGGCCTCTGTGAATTGGTGACAATGATGAGTGTGCGAGGAAGGAATACTTAGGAAGGGGTACTGCCTGCTCGCTTGAGGAACATGCGATTTCTGCCTCATCTGAGTTCCTCAGTGATCTAGCTAATGAGTAGAGAACTTTCTGGTTATAAACGTAACATAGCATTAAAATGGTATTTCTGATGTTCTTGGCAGTTTTTTCCTTTAAAAAAAAAGTCCCTTAATTTTTACATGGCTAAAATTTTTTCCTCAAAGACTGACTTAGCCAAATTTTTTTTGTTGGTGGCTCAAGGGTTATTTCCTTAGTTTCCTCTCCTTTTGGAAGCCCCGTGGATTCTACGTTAGAGAAATCTGAATTAAGGGGGTTTGGTTGAAACTTTGAAATCTGAACAACTGTGTTTGGATGGAGGTGCTCTTTGCTCCCCCTAATTCCCTGGTTGTTATTAACTGAGGTTTTTTGGGTTCTCTCTTGTGTCCCAGGAGCTTAACCTGACTCTGTCTCCGCCTCTTGCGCAGTTACTCACCAAGAACCCGAAACAGCGGCTGGGCTACAGGGGCGGAGCAGAAGAAGTGAAGGGACACCCCGTGTTCAAGGACATTAACTTCAAGAGGCTGGAAGCAAATATGTTGGAACCCCCTTTCTGTCCTGATGTAAGCACGTTGCCTAGAGAGGAGCAGGGGTCACGTGACCCGGCGATTTTCTTTTTTTCCCCAGGAGATAGAGTCACCCGGTGCAGCCTGGCTGTGCTGGGGGTGCTCCGCGGTCCCCCAGCCCCTGCCATGCGCCACACTGTCCCCACAGGCCCCCACGGGCCTTCCTGGCAGCCTCCCCCGGCTCTGCCCCGCAAACCCTCAGCACTGCCCCGCGGCCTCGTCGGCGCGCCCGGCGGGGCCTTGCGTGTTCCGGCGTCCCCTTCCTTGTGCCAGTGCTGGACGGCTCCTCTTTAGTCCGGGAAGCACTCGGGCTCTGTGCGTCCCCGGGTCCTGGCTGCACACCTGCATTTGGAGGTCGCCCCAGCCTCCCCGTGGGGGCCGCACCGAGGGCCCGGCTTGCACCCACGCCTGTGGGGACACATGCGGGCAGTGAGCCCCTGTGGGTGCAAGTGTGAACAAACAGAAGCAGCCTGGCCTCCCTTCGTAACCGCCTGCTGCAGGCACCGCGCAGAGCAGTGAGGAGGAGGGCGTCCTGCAGGGGTGAGGGGAGTCAGGTTACAGCTGCAGCGGGTACTCGTGCAGTCCAGGGCGTACCACGTTTATTCCGCACTCCAGTGTGCTGCACGGGCGTCCTTCCTATTAGCTCACGCGCTGCAGGGTCACTGAGTGCCCACCGCGGGTGCGACACAGCCCTGGGGATTCAGGCCACAGCGGGGACAGGAAAGCCTGCGCACACAGGCAGCGTCAGCTTACGGGCTGAGCAGACCCCTGGCCAGTGAGCGTGCGCCGCAGGGGCTTCCCGTGGGGCCTCGGGGCCGAGAGGAGCCGGGAAGGAGGGCAGTCTTCTCCGGGGAGGGGCGGTGATGCCCTTGCCACGCGGGGGGGGGGGGACGGGCTGCGGGGCTCTTCTGTGTGTTCTGCTGAACGTGACCAGAGGGGCCCACGGGTGGGCGGCGCTGTCTGCCGCGGGGGCAGGATGGGCTCTGGGCCTTCAGCCCCGGCTGCGTCCTCACCGGCGCCCCCGGACTGTCTGCCGAGTGCGGCCACCACTCGCTCCCTTTCCCCGCTGCGTGGGGACTGAATGGCTAGCAGCTGCTGTGAGGTGTGGAAGCTCACTTGTTTGTGCTGCTGCCGGCACAGGCAGGGCATCTCCCAGAACTGCTGGTGCCACTTACACGGTCACGGTTTGGCCCCTAGCTGCAGAAGCACAGGCGGCTGCGTGGAGGAGGCAGTGGCCCAGGCTTGGCCCCTCCCTGCTTGCTTGCCCCTGAGGGCGTCCGCAGGGCCCGTGGCTGAGGAGACTCCCTGGCAGCAGGGAAAGGCTTCAGGTACAGTGTGACCGGGTCCGTTTCATTCGCATCGTGTTGTTAGTGATCAAGGGACCGAAGCCGTGTCAGAGGCCAACCCTGTGCTCTCCGCACGCAGCCGCGGGCAGTGTACTGTAAGGACGTTGTGGAAATCAACCGGTTCTCCACGGTGCGGGGGGTCTACCTGGACAACACCGATGGCACTTTCTACGGCCAGTTTGCCACAGGCTGTGTCTCCATCCCCTGGCAGAACGAGGTACTGCTGGTCTCCACGGGGTGCGGCACCAGGGGGAAAACCGTGTGCGTGTGCGTGTGTTTGGAGGTGACGCACGCACAGGAGGGGGACAGCTGTCCAAAACGGGTCTCACTTTGGAAGCGGGCCTGGCCGGCACCCGGTGCCCACGGTACTGGCCTGCTCTGGGGGTGCTGCACTCAGAGAGGGGACGAGGCCGCCGGGGCACCAACCCTTAGAGGGAGTCAGGGCGCAGGAGAGAGGAGGGAATGGGGGTGCCCCCGGAGTGCCGGGCACGGGCGGTGGGTGGGAAGGGGCCGACTGACCTCACGGCGTCCCCTGCTTCTCTGCCCTCCTCTGTGGATGCAGATGATCGAATCGGGTTGTTTTAAGGACATCAACGAAAGTGACACTGAAGAATATGTGGCATTAGGTCTCGGAGAGAAGCTGCACCGTCCGGTTCCCAAGCCGAAGAGAGGCTTCTTCTACAGACTGCTCAGGAGAGGGGTAAGGGCGAAGAGCACGCTGTCACTTGGGCTTTTTAAAAAAGGCGATGTGTTAAAAGGCGAGAACTGGAACGTTAGCGCTCCAGCGATAGGGGGCTCCTTGAGCCCCACCAGGAAACCCCTCACAATGCTGTCTGCTGTGGGTGTGAAGACTCTGTTCTGATCCAGAAAGAGAAAAGAGCAGGTCCCTGTCTCAGTGACAAAGCACTTGAGCTTGTGGCGTGGAGAGCGGTCAGGACAGTGCAGCCCCGTAAGCTACTGCGGCCTGTTCTGACTTCGCAGCCGCTGCCTCGCTAGCGGGCTTTCACCGCGGACGTGACGAGTGGTTGCTGGCGCTTCCTGGAAGTATCTAGAAATGGTTTTCCTAGTGAAGGTCTTCTCCTTGGACTGGTGGGTTATCCTGCTCGGCACCCTGTCAGCTCCCGAAGACCTTGTTCAGACCTGGTCCACGAACACTCGAATCCGCGTTTGTTCAGCATAAAAAGCAGCCTTGGGTGGGCAAGGTCGGTCGGGCGCGCCCACCGTGACCACGTTTCCTTGGAGAACAGGAAGGCGTGGGCAGCGACTGGTGCCCGGACGCGCCCTGCACGCTGGCCTGTGCTGAGCGGAGACCCGCAGGGACACTCCTGGGGCAGGAGGGGCCGCCCCGCACCACCCGGCGCTCACGGGGTGGGGGTCGGGGGGCTCGTTCCCTTGCGGGCCCAGCTCGGGGTGAAGGAACTGGAATTGAGTGTGCGACAGAGAACGTGAGTCTGAGACGCCGTGTGTGTGTGTGTGTGTGAGTGTGAGAACTGACCGGAACAGCTTCCATCCGGGAGGTGAGTGAGAGGAAGCCGCGGCTCAGCCCTGAAGTCGGCCGCTCCCGAGGTTGTCAAGTGGCGCGTCCAGCGGGCGGCGGCGGGGCACGCGCCGGCAGGAGGCGGCTGACCGCGCCACTCTGCGGGGTTGCAGGGCTGCGTTAGCGGTGTCCCCAGCGACGACGAGGAGCTGTGACCACGCAGAGCCGCCGCGCCCAGGAGCTCGCGCTCGGTGTTTGACCCCATCTGTGAACGGCAGTAAACGTGTGACGCCTCGCGAAGCGAGCCTCCCGAGTCTGCAGACCTCTCTCTGTTCCTGCCCGAGCCGCCTTGTCCCCAGAGCCGGGTGAGGACAAAGGCACGTGTGGGCCCCGGACGCCCAGGAACCCCCGCGGCGGACACGGTGTGGTGGGCGCCGGCGCCACCTGCGCCACGGAGAGGGGAGAAGGGAGGCCTTGGGCGTCCGCCCAAGAGTGTCCAGAGCCGAGGGTCCGGTTCCTCAGCCCAGAGTGTCCACCGGTGTCATGGGGGGGGGGTGGCAGGCCGCCCCGCCTCCCCCAGGGCCCCCCGCCTCCCTGAGCCTTTGCCCGCCTGCATTCACCCGGACGCGTGCGCCTCACCCCCCAAGGTGCCCGGCCGAGCTGTGCCTGCGTGTGCGTCCTCCTGGCGCTGCTGGGCTCCCGCAGGGGCCCCGCACCCTGAGGCCAGCGCGCGGCGTCAGGGGCGCTCACCCCGAGTCAGAGCTCCCAGAGAGCCCCCGGGGCGGCCGCTCGGGCCGGGCGGTGGGGCGTTGGCGCCCAGCACTTAGGAGCTTCCCCCCGAGGCTCAGGGACGCCTGCTGCCCCGAGAAGGCAGGGCCCCTAACCCGAGGCGGGAACGCGGGCTGCGTAGCCTGGGGAGGGGCGCTCGCACCCACGGGCGCCGCGCAGAGGGGACGCGGGTGCGGAATCCGGGCTTCTCCGCGTGCACGCGCGGGGCCCTCCCCGGGCTCGGCCGCGGGTCCCCGGGTCCCCAGGCAGGTGGCCCGCTGCCCGCGCTGCCTTCGCGGACGCCTGTGTCCGGACGGGGCTTCCCGAGCGCGTTGACCCCCCGCGTGTCTGAAACTGGTTTTCCGTGCGTGTTGACGGCAGCCTGGAGCCGGGCAGCGCCGGGCCAGTGCCCCCCGCCCCCCCAGCCATGTCCTTCCAGACCAGCGGACATTGATCCCAAGCCGGCTTTATGTTGGGGGCGGGGGAGGGGGGGGGGAGAAGCCACCGTCATTTTAGGGATGGCTCCTCTTCAGATTGGGGCCCTGACTCCAGAGTGGAGCCGGCAGGAGGCGGGTCGGACCTCAGCCTCTTGGTAAAGCGAGCATTTAGTGGCCGCCACCCGCTCAGTGAGTATGTTAGTAACCGTGGGAGAGCCGTGCTGCTCTTGGTAAAAGTCACCGCAAAGTTTAAAGAAAATAAAAACCACCTTTATTCCAAGCACCCATTTATGTTCGGAGGCCTTCCGGACACTTCCATCAGGACGGGCACTGGGCGGTGGTGCGTGTTTGCCTTCATCCCTTCCGGGGCCCCTCCTGCCCCTCACACCGGTGGAGGCCACCTGTCTGCAGAGCCCTGGCTGCGGGGGAGCCTGAGGGGCCTTATGCCCTCCGCGGTGGGGGTGCACAGCTCCAGGGACCAGTTCAGTCCTCTCCCTCCTCCCCCCCAAGCCAGTCTGAGTGTCTTCAAGCCTGAGTGAAGAGTCCTCACTGAGAAACAAATCTAAGGAGGATTTCACAGACCGGAAACATCACGTATTGACTGGTCTTCCCTCTCTGGTTATAAGCAAGTACACATTTATTATGGAGAGTTTTGAAATTAAAAAATACACAATGAAAAATCTATGTTTAATATCAGCCACTGTCCAAAGATCATCCCTATCAGCAGTTTATTCTGTATATAATTTGTAACTCATCTATTTCTTGCCAGGCCATTGAAATATTATCTGGCGGCTTCATCTTTTACTGCACATTTAGGCCATCGTGTATCAAACCATCCAAACAATCGTCGCTTCCAGCTTTCTTTTTTTTTAAGTTTTTTTTTTTAAATATTTATTTATTATTAAGAAACAGAGAGAGACAGAGCATGAGCAGGGGAAGGTCAGAGAGAGAGACACACACAGAATCTGAAGCAGCTCCACGCTCTGAGCTGTCAGCACAGAGCCCGACGCGGGGTTCGAACCCACAAACTGTGAGATCATGACCTGAGCTGAAGTTGGACGCTTCACCAACTGAGCCCCCCAGGCGCCCCCTAGCTTTCTTGTTACTATAAACAATGGGACGGACGTCCCTGTACCGTCATCCTTGCGCGCACACACAATAGTGTTTCTGGGGCAGAATCGTATTGGGGAATCCCTTGGTTAGCGTGTATAGACAGTGAGATAATAGCTACAAGAAAGAGCTAAAGCAATTAAAAGTGGCTTTCCGTGGGCTTTCTGCCTATTTTCACTGAGGCAGGCAGAGGAATGCTGTTTTCTTTAGAAGCACCATCTAACTTTTTCAGCTGACCACGTCTGTGTATTACTAAGATAATAAACAGGAGTGCCCGGGGGGCTCAGTAGGTTGAACATCTGACTCTTGATTTCGGCTCAAGTCATTATCTCACAGTTTGTGAGATCAAGCCCCATATCAGGCTCTGCACTGACGGAGTAGAGTCTGCATGGGATTCTCTCTCTCCCTCCCTCCGCCCCTCCCCTTCTCGTGCTCTTTCTCTCTCTTAAAATAAATAACTACACTTAAAGTAAAAAAAAAGATTAAAGTAAACATCATATTGTAAAAATTATTTGTTTTCCCCACATAAAGCACAATTACACACTAAAACAGGTACCTATGAGAACAAATTGCTGTTCTGAAAATTTTTTTAAATTTCTTCTCCCACCAAAAATGTCTTCAAAGTTCCCTGTTAGTTTCACCAAAAGCTAGGGTTTTTTTTGGTAAAGCTGTTGATTATATATGAAGTATTTCTGGGGCACCTGGATGGCTCAGTCAGTTAAGCATCCAACTTCAGCTCCGGTTATGATCTTGCTGTTTGTAAGTTTGAGTCCCGTGTGGGGCTCTTTGCCGTGTTAGCTCAGAGCCTGGAGCTGCTTCGGGTTCTGCGTCTCTCTCTCTCTCTCTCTCTCTATCAAAAAATAAAACAAACTCTAAAAAAGTTGTTTAAATAAAATTAAAAAAATAAATGAAGTATTTTTCTTTTTTTTTCCTGTCGCAAAACATACATACTATACATAAAATACACCCTCTTAACATCGTTAAGTGTCCAGTTCGGTGGCATTAAGCATATTCACATTGTTGTGCAGCTGTCACTGCCATCCGTCTCTAGACTGATCTTGTGAATCTGACACCCTGTCCTCACTAAACGCTAACTCTCCTTTCTCCCCCCCAGCCCGTGGCTCCCACCATGTACTCTCTGTGTCTCTGAATTTAACTACTCTAGGAACCTCATATAAATGGGATCATATAGGATTTGTTCTTCCGTGACTGGCTTATTTCTTTAAAATTTTTTTTTAATGTTTTATCTATTTCTGAGAAAGAGAGAGAGCAGGAGAGGGTCAGAGAGAGAGGGAGACACAGAATCTGAAACAGGCTCCAGGCTCTGAGCTGTCAGCACAGAGCCCAACGCGGGGCTCAAACCCATGAACCGTGAGATCATGACCTGAGCCAAAATCAAGAGTCAGATGCTTAACTGACTGAGCCCCCCTGGTGTCCTGGGATTTCCTGCCTTTTTAGGGCTGAAGAATATTCCATTGTGTGGATGGACTACACTATCCGTCTATCTGCTGATGGGGCTTTGGGTTTCCACCTTTGGGCTGCTGGGAACAGTGTACGGATATTTCTGAGACCCTGGTGCCAATTCTTTTGAGTAAATACCCAGAAGTGGGATCGCTGGGTCGTAGGGTAATTCCATTTCTAATTTAAAAAATATATATTTTATTTATTTTTGAGAGAGAGATAGAGATAGGACGAGCAGGGGAGGGTCAGAGAGAGAGGGAGACACAGAATCAGAAACAGGTTCCAGGCTCTGAGCCGTCAGCACAGATCCCAACGCGGGGCTTGAATTCATGAACCATGAGACCATGACCTGAGCTGAAGTCGGACGCTTAACGGACTGAGCCCCCCAATAACAGTCTTAAGTACATGCTAAGTCAAATGGTTTGTGTACTTAAATCTTTTGATGGGTGCTGCCAAATCACTCTTCAGAACACTGATAAGAATTTATTAAAACTAACAGTGTTTGGAAGTCTTGTATCCATATGTTTTTACCAGGCCCGGTAGGTACTCTCTCTAATCTTTGCTCCCCCTGTCTTAGGTTCTTGCTGAATCGTGAGCGTACTATTTTCATGAGTTTCTAACTCAAAGTTTCCTATCAGTGCTCACCTTTCCTGGGGCGTCAGCGCCAGGACTTGGTGATCCAGACATAGCAGGTCATTTCACGTCACCACCCCTCCTGGGTCCACGTTTTCTCATCTATAAAGTGAGGCATGTGGAGGGTGCCTGGGAGGCTCAGTCGGTTAAGCATCTGACCTTTGATTTCAGCTCAGGTCATGACCTCGTGGTTTGTGGGTTTGAGCCCTATATCAGGCTCTGTGCTATCAGCATAGAGCCCTGCTTGGGATTCTGTCTCCCCCTCTCTCTCTGCCCCTCCCCTGCTTGCACGCGCTCTCTCTCCCAAAGTAAATTTAAAAAATAAAGTAAGGCACGTGGAGCAAGAAAGGCTTCCCTTTGGCTTATTCTTTGAAGTCTCAAGATTTTCTTCTCTTACACCTGGACTTTGAATTCAGCCCATCTCAAAGGCCTTTGAACGCTGCACTTCGCCGTCAGGACGCATTTCATCCCTTCTCCCCGGGAAGACGAGCCCACCCAGAGCCTGCTTTGTGCGCGGGGGGCGCTGTGCTTTTGCGGCCAGCGGCTCCTCAAGTCGTGGCTTTAAATAGGAAATAGAATCTCCAGTCTTGGTCATCTACTAAGGAGACAACCGGGCTTTAAGAGCTTTTGCTCAGGGAAATAGAGCTCTCCTCCCGGAAGGCACATTACACCCCACGTGGACCTCACTTTTTAACCCTGCAGTCAGTGCTAGCCCGGCGTCTTCACAAAGTCTTCCTGACTCTCGTCCCCAGGCCGGGTGAAGAGCCCCTCCCCGGGCTGGAGTGTAGAGCAGTGAATCAAAGACGTGGTCAGAGCCTGCATGATGCTCCCAGCCTAGTTACGCAGCCGCCAGTAACCAGGGCACTGTCTTACGTCTGTCTGGGCTGGGGTAGGACACCGTGAACTGGGCAGCTAATACACTATAGAGATTTATTTCCCACAGTTCTATGCTCACATGGCAGAGAGCACAGAGAGGAAGCGAGCTCTCTCCTGACTCTTACAAGGGCGCTAGTCCAGCCGTGGCGGGGGGGGGGGGGTCTGCCTTCTTGACCTCATCTAATCCTAATGATCTGAGTAATGGACAGTTATGGAGATCTGAACTGAAAGACGACTGGACCAAAGACAGACACTGAAGAAAATCTTCGTCTCATTAATGGATACTAAATTACCGGGGTCCCGAGAGGGGTCCCAAGAGGTAGCACCTATGACCTAAGTACAGAGGGGGCATAGACAAGAGGGGCGGAATGAGCCAAGGACAAAAATGAATGACACAAGAAGTAAACAGGATCAGAGAGAAAATGAGAGGTACTCTGACTTTACATTCTTTGTGAGATACATTCTAAAGACATAAAAAGTATAGGGGTGCCTGGGTGGTTAAGTGTCTGACTCTTGATTTCAGCTCAGGTCATGATCTCACAGTTTGTAAGACTGAGCCCTGCGTTAGGCTCTGCACTGTCAGAGTGCTTGGGATTCTCTCTCTACCCCTCCCCCGCCCATGCGCACACACGCTCATGCACTCTCTCCCCCCCCCCCAAAATAAAAAATACACTTGGAGCATTTGAGTGGTTCAGTCGGTTAAGCGTCCAACTCTTGATTTTGGCTCAGGTCATCTCACGATTCATGAATTCGAGCCCTGAATTGGGCTCTGTGCTGGCAATGCAAAGCCTGCTTGGGATTCTCTCTCCCCCTCCCCCATCAAAAATAAACAAACATTTAAAAAAAAACTTACAAAAGACTTTAAAAAACCCTATAGTATAAATTTGAATCAGGTGCACAACAATGTTCATGTACTTAATGCCACTGAACTGTACACTTGAAAATGTACAATGGTCAATTGTACACTCATTACTACAATAAACAAGAATGAAAATAATTGAGATATACACTCATGATTTCTCAACTCTGTGCTCTGAAAGGCCCAGAAGCAGTGACACCCCCACAGCAGCGAGCATACCCGGAGCCCAGCTCTTGGTTTCTAAATACCATTCTCTACTGAAGAGTCAGGGCTCCAGACATGGCCGATTCCAGGTCTGAGGAAGGAAAGACGGGCTGGGAACAGCCTGCTGTGACATAAAATGAGAAGATGCTCAAGAAATGATGGGGTGTGTCCAAAGGACACAAGAGCTACCTTGAAGGGCATTCCATTGAATCGGGGACAATTTGAGCTTCAATAAAGAATAATGGTGAAACTGGTTATGACACATATAATTTTTAAGATTCGGAGAAGAGAAGGGAGGGAGGGAATGGATGCGACATGGGGGTGGGGGGAGGCAAGCTCTTCCTCAGGGAGGAGAGCCAGGCAGTTAAAGCAGAAGAAATGAGGGAGTTCCAACAGCCACCACTTTGCGGCTCCCAGCCTGACAGCCGCCTCAGGCCGGGCTCGCCAGGGGATGCCGGACCCGCTGGTAGGAGGCTTCTGGGTAACAGGGTGTTCCCACAGGCCCGGAGAACAGCCGAGAACGGCCACATTCTTTACTTTGTACGAAGTATTTGAAATCGGTTTATAGCACATCTCAGTTCAGAGTTACTACCTTTCTTTTAAAAACATTTTTTTAATGCTTATTTATTTTTGAGGTGGAGAGAGAGGGAGAGAGACAACATGAGTAGGGGAGGGGCAGAGAGAGAGGGCGACACAGAATGTGTGTGTCAGCACAGAGCACGACACAGGGCTCCAACTCACGAACCACGAGATCATAAACTGAGCTGAAGTCAGACACTTAACTGACTGAGCCACCCAGGTGCCCCTCCCTGTCATCTTTTTATAAATGGTTTTTTTCAAATTTATTTTTGAGAGAGAGACAGAGGGGAGGGGCAGAGAGAGAGGGAGACACAGAATCCGAAGCAGCTCCAGGCTCTGTCCTGTCAGCACAGAGCCCGACGCGGGGCTTGAACTCACGGACCTCGAGATCATGACCTAGGCTGAAGTCGGACGCTTAACTGAGCCACCAGGTGCCTCAGGGACTATGCCATTTTTTAAGGCTTAGACACCAGACCAAACTGCACACCCACCTATGTTCATCTTTAACGGCTCTGTTTTGGACCATGCCAAACTTTTCCCTGAACTTAAAAAAATCTGCTTTCATGACAGTCCCTTACCAAAAGGCGTTCCTGGAAGTTTTCCTGTCAGGATTATAGTAAGTTCTGGGCAGGTGACTTTCTTCCTGCTGTGGCTGAAACGGCCATGATCTGTTGTGGGCAAGTAAGGTCTCATGACTCCGCCTCTCTGGGCTGGTTTAGAATTTGGCTTAGGACCATATAAACAGAATAATCCAAAGTAACAGGAGCTTAAACAAAACAGAATTAGGTTTCTGTCCCGCAGATTTTCATCTCTGACAAGTCCAGACGTGGGCGGGCAGGCCGGAATAGCATCTCCACCCAGTCATCTGGGCCCTGGCTCCTGCCAGCTCCATCATGCCAGGATGTGGTTTTCATCCTCGTGACCGACGATGACTTCTCAAGTGCCAGCCACTATATCCCCACGGGAGGCAGGCAGCGGGAGGAGTCTCTCACGGACGTCGGCCACGTGGGCCCCTCCAGCACAGATGAAGCAGTTCGTGGCCTGATCCCGGGATGCCACCTTTGCCTTACTCAGTTGGTTACGAGCAAGCCACCAGGGACAGGCCTCACTCAAGGGGGGAGGGCTGTACAAGGGCATGAATATGGGGAGGGGGTCACTGCACTGTCTTAAACGTTGGCAGAGCACAGCGCCTGACGGCCTGGAGCCCGGCCACTGCTGTGCCCGAGCTGGTACGTGGCCTGGCCCCGTGGACAGGGTCTTTATTAACATCAGGGAACTGGGACCTGGAGGCTGGTGGCGATGCTCTTTCCCCGCTGCTGTCCCCTCAGGGACGCCTGTGGTGCTGCTGGGCTGCTCTTTACCGGATCGCCTGGGACAACCGACGGGCTCTGAGAAGGGGAGTTGTGGCTTGTGGGTCCATAGCAGGGCGCTGCCCTGAGGGGGCTCTGGAGGGTTCCCACGGCGTGCATCCCCCTCCCCCTCCCAGGCAGCTCTGTCTGGCGCCAACCCGCACCCTGCCAGGCAGGTGCGACGGCTGCCCTTCGATGCCCCACTGTCCCCTGTGGTTGTCTGCTGGCTCGCCGACCTCCGCTCCAGCACCCTTCTCCCGGCCTGCCCCGCGCGAGGCAGGAGGCGCCCTACAGACACCTGCGGAGCGGAGTTCTCTCCCGCTCGGGTCGGGCAGTCATGGCTGTGGGTGGCGTCTCCGGGGTCTGAGCTGCTCCTTGCCGCACCAGCCTGAGCCTCTGCGGGCAGCAGGCACTCGCCGGGCAGATTTTTACCCGCCTGCCTTCCCTAGGCCCCCGCTCCCCCTAGCGCTACAGACGCAGCGAGGCGCGGCACCTGCGCTGCCCACCGCGCGGACCGAATCGCAAGGCTGGGCCCCGCCCCCTGTCCCGCCGCGCCGGCCCCGCCCCTGTCCCGCCCCGCCCCCTGTCCCGCCCCGCCGCGCCGGCCCCGCCCCCTGTCCCGCCCCTGTCCCCCCCCCGACGCGCCGCTCTCCGCTCCCCTCGGTTCCCCACGACGCCGCCGCGATCCGCCCCGCTATTTGCCCCGCTCCTGCCGCACCTCTCCCCGCCCCTTGCCACGCCCCTTCTGCCCCGTCCCCGCCCTAACCGTCCCCCGCCCCCCGCGCTCTCCGGAGAGTGGTGCGGTGATCTCAGCGGCGCGGTGATCTCAGCGGCTGCCCAGGGGGGCGACCCCGCGGAGCGGGCCGGCGCCTCGGCCGGTCATTGGCAGAGGTCGCCGCCACTGACTGTCAATCCCGCTGGCCCGGCCTGGCCCCGCCCCGCCGGCGCAGCGTCGGGGGACGCACGGCCGCGGGGGCTGCCGGGACGGCTCCAAGATGGCCGGGAGCTTCGGTTCCGCTCCTGTCTGCGGCCTCGAGCCCCATTCATTTCCTAGCTGCTGAGCGGCACCGCACGTCGGCTCCAGGGCTCCGGGGGCTGTCCCCGCCGCGCGGGAGGCCGCCATGGCAACCCTGGAAAAGCTGATGAAGGCCTTCGAATCCCTCAAGTCCTTCCAGCAGCAGCAGCAGCAGCAGCAGCAGCAGCCGCCGCCGCCGCCGCCACCTCAGCCTCCTCAGCCTCCTCAGCCGCTGCCGCAGGCGCAGCCGCCGCTCCCTCAGCCTCAGCCGCCGCCCCCGCCGCCGCCCCTGCCGCCCCCCGGCCCGGCCGGGGCCGAGGAGCCACTTCACCGACCGTGAGTACCTGGCCCGCTGCAGCCCCGGCTCAGCGACGGCCGGGAGCGGCGGCGCCCCTGCAGACCCCGGCCCCGCGGCCCCCGAGCTCGGGGCGCATCCTCGCCCTTCCTGGTGCGAGACCCCGGCTCCCCCGCGTGGGTCTGCGCCGCTCCGCAGGCGGGCACGGCCTCCCCGGCCTGCCCCGAAGGCGCCGACGCGGGCACGGCCCCAGTCCTCTGCCTCCCCCGGCGTGCGAAGTTAGGGAGGGAACTTGCTGCCTTAGGTTTGCGAGAAACGGGCTGTGCTGTGAGCAGAACTCGGAGGAGCCGGGGCCGCCACTTCCCTTCCCTCTCCTCCTCTCCGAGAGGGAGGAGCGCCGGGGCGCAGGGCACTTCGCGGCGAGCCAGGCATTGGAGCTGGGGTGCTGGGGGGACAGTGATGACATCATGCCTTTAGGCTGGCGAGGGTTGGGAGGGCGCGGGACGTTCTTTTCCGGGGGGCGCCTGAATCGGCCTGTGAGCTGAGGCTGCCGCTCTCCAGGCCTTTCTGTCACCTCGGGGGTCGGCAGCGACGGGATTGGAGGCGTCGGGACGAGAGCCGCTAGGCTAAGCTCAAGTTTGTCTGCAGACACCGGACTTGGGCTGCCGAGTCCGTGGTGGGCTGCTCGGAGGGGTGTTATTAAGAAGTGAGGAATAGTAGAATTGGCTTGAACATTAGAAAGAGGTGACTGAGGTTTGTTGCCTGTTTTGAGTTGGAAGTGAAAGCAGCCCCCTGCGGGGGGCCAGGTTGATGGCTGCGGTGAGCGCTGCGCGTTACAGCAGGGGCGTGCGGCCCGCCGCGCTCCCCGTGCCGGCTCCCGTTTCCTTCACCGGTGACCCCTGGTACCGTGTGCGAGCTCGGGGTCTCTCTTGCTTGTGCCCGGGAGAATTTCTGAAACGGGAAAAGAGACCAGACCTTCCGACAGCGCCCAAGCACCTCCCCCCGCAGTCCTCGTGGGCTGAGGGCCCAGGGTGGGCCCGCTGTGCTGCTTTCAGGCCCTTCTCTCCCCCAGGGCGTTTTGTTGCCCGTCTGGTTGTGTGCGAGGCGGCATTTAATGGGGACGGTTTTTGAGAGGCAGAGGCTTTAAGAAACTCCCTCTGTTACGACTGATCCATTTTTAGCAAGGTTTTCTTATTTGTTAGGTTGCTGACGTGATCCTTGCTGCCTCCCGAGCGTTTAATTAGAAAGTGGGGATTATGGGGAGTCATGTTGGCTTGTCTGTTAGGCTAAAACTTAGAAACAGAGGCGCCTGTGGGGCGCAGTTGGTTAGGCTTCCGACTCTTGATTTTGGCTCAGGTCATGATCTCCTGGTTTGTGGGATGGAGCCCAGCATTGGGCTCTGCACTGACAGCACAGAGCCTGCTTGGGATTCTCCCTCGCTGTCTCTGCCTCTGTCTCTTTGCCCCTCCCCTGCATGCTCGCTCTCTCTCTCTCTCTCTCTCTCTCTCTCAAAAATAAACAGACATTTAAAAAATTAAGAAATTAATTTTTCTTCTAAGAGGTGAAAAACCTCTGTTTGGATATTTAGAGAAAAAAATTTTTAAACAGGTTGACTTATTTCTACAACAACTAATTTATAATTGTAATTCATTCCAGAATCGTAATTAGTCCCGGAGATAGGTGGCATGGAAGTTCATACATTGCGTGGCTCTTGCTAACAGGAAGCATAAAGCCGGGCTCCGGGTGGGAAGGGAGACCTTACTGCTGTCACTGTCTGTAGGCTGAGCAAACACTTGGTCTAAAAATACTGCATGTTTCTTACGCTGATTTGACAGAATCTGAACTTGCTTAACCTCAGAATATGGATAGAAAGAGGATTTTTCCTAAAGCTGGCTTGACAAAAGTAGATAGATATTGTTTCATTACTTTACGTTAAGGTAATGCGTGATGGACTTATTTTAAAAGTGTAATCTATTATTTTCACGTAAGCAGTACATTCATGTGATGCAAATTCTAAAATTACAAAAGGTAATAATTAAGATGTCTCTCTCCCACTCCTTTCTCCTGAGTACCTAACTCTGTTCCCAGAGGCAAGCACTGTTCTACTTCTTGTGTATCCTTACAGATATAATCCATGCACATGTGAAGATAGATTTTAAGTTATTTAAAACAAAAGTATTTCAGAATAGTAACTTTTAAAGGTTCTTAGCATGCTCTGAAATCAACTACATTGGCCTACTTGTAGTTATTTTAAATCAAATGCATAAATATATTTTTAGGCACTTTGCTGTTGAGAAAGCAGGTATTCATTAATTTCGAGTAACAAATTCAAAATTGGATCTTGGCATTTCTGTTCAGGTGCTTCAGCTGAAAAGCCCATTCCCCGAATTGTCCAGAAACAATTTAGAAAGGATGTGTTCTATTTTTATGGCTCTGCTCCTCTGTTGTGTGAAGCTGTAGTGTCCCGTGTGTGGGCTTCAGCTGGACCATCCGAGTGCCTGCTCTGCTCAGCACGTAGGATGCAAGGGTCCTGGGTGGGACCGGCTGCCATCTCAGCAAGGCTGGCGTGCGGGGGGGAGTGCCAGAGGTTGGGACTGTCCTAACTGTAATTGTGAGGCAATTGACATTTGCCTTTGGTTCTTTCTTACTGGCTTTCAGATTTCCACGTAGCTCCCCTCCCCCCCAGCTTTAATTATTCATTCATCAATAAATATTTACTGAGCAACTAATGGCTATCTCTATTGTAATAGTTTCAAGGCTGCAGCCATCAACAGGTAAAAAGCTCTGCCCTCAGAAACTTTCCTTTTAGTGAGGGACATAGACAGTAAACAGGACAGGTAAGAAAGGATAAAGTATGTGAGACTGTGATAAATGAGGGAGGCGCAGCACGGCAGGGAGAGGAGCTAGGAGATGTGTGTGGTTGATGTGGTGTTGACATTTTAGATAGGATTTCCAGGGAAGGTCCATTGAAGTGGTGGCTTTTGAGTAAACATGTGAAGAGAGTGGAGGATCCAGCCATGCAGGCATGTGGAGGAGGGGCGTTCCTGGCGGGAGAACAGGGCCAAAGGCCCCCCTGTTTGGAGAATACCAAGAGGTTCGTTTGCTTGGCTTAATTAGCAAGAAGGCTCTGAGAGGGTGAGGCCAGAGAGGGAGAGGGAGCATCACACCAGGTCGGTCGGCCCTTCCTCGGGGGCGCTTTAAAGAGCTTGGCATTTATTCTACGTGAGACAGGAAGTCATTGCGGGGTTTGGTTAGAGGAGAGGCAGGATCTTAGTTCCATTTTACAACGAATACTGGTTGAGAACAGTGCAGGAGAGCATGGGCAGAAGCCGGACACCCGTCAGGAAGCTGCTACAGTGATCGGATGAGAGACAGTGGTGGATTCTGTAGGCATGTTGTCAGTGGCAAGGTGACAAGTGACTGAATTTTGAAGTTGGAGCCAACAGGACTTGTTCCTCTCTGCTAAGTGTGAGGTGATGGAGCTGTAGTTGATGTTCTCAGGGCACATTCAGCTGCAAATAACAGAAAGCCTTCCTGCAGTAGCCATAACAGGTAAGATTTTATGGTAAGACAGAAGTAAGTCTGTTTGAGGAGGTCAAACACTGAGATTAGGGACCTGGCCTCTTCCTTTCCTTTCTTTCATCTCTGCACCCGACATGGGGCTCAAAATCACGACCTCGAGATCAAGAGGCGCATGCTCTACTGACCGGGACGGCCGTGTGCCCCTCTCTTTCTCGTACTTAGTTTGTAAGGCCTTGCCGTCATTCTTTCCAGTTTTTTAAAGCTGACTTGTTTGTTTTTTTTATTGTGGAATTGAAACCATTCTTTATGTATCCTGGACACTAGACCTTTATCAGATATGATTTTAAAAACATTCTGTGGATTGTCTCTTCATTTTCTTGGTAGTGTCCTTTGAAAGCACATAAGTGTTTAATTTTGATGAAGTCCAGTTTTCTATTTTGTCTTCAGTCGCTGTGCTTTAGGTGTCATATCTTTGAAACTGTTGCCTAATTCAGGGTCACGGAGATGTAGTGCTCCCATGTTTTCTTCTAAGAATCTTAAGTTTTCCTCTTACATTTAGGTCTGACCCATTTTGAGTATGTGTGGTGTGAGGTAAGGGTCCACCTTCATTCTTTTGCGTGTGCACATCCAGTTGTCCCGGCAGCATTTATTGACAAGATTCTTCTTTCCCCATTGAATTGTATTGACACTCTTGTTAAAAACTAATAGCCCCTAGATGCATGGATTTGTTTCTGGACCTTCAGTTTCATCTAAGTGTGTATATCCTCTACCAATACTATACAGGCTTGATTGCTATATTTTTTATCACAATTTCAAATCATGAAATTGAGTCCTCCAACTTTGTTCTTTTTTAAGATAGTTTTGGCTATTCTGGGCCCTATGCCTTTCTGTATGAATTGTAAGATCAGATTGTCAGTTTCTACAAAGAGTCCAAGTAGGATTCTGACAGGGATTGCACTGAATCTGTAGATCAACTCGGGGAGTGTTGGCATCTTAACAATATTGAGTCTTCCGATCTGTGAACATTGGCAAAGTTTTTATGTAAATGGTCAGATAGTGGCCCATTTTTCGGCTTTGTGGGCACCGTGTCGCTATTGCAACTACTCAACTCTGCCATGTTGTAAAATAAAAGCAGCCAGGGGCAATACGTAAATGAATGAGTGTGCTGGGTCCCAATAAAATTTTATTAGTGACATTGAAATTTGAATTTCATATAATTGCCACAGGTCATGAAATATTGTTTGATTTCTTTAAATCAACCACTTAAAAATGTGACGACATTTCTTAGCTCAGAGACTGGCCCAAAGCAGGCAGGCTGTAGTTTGCCGACCCCTAGATTAAATAGGTTGGGATCACTTTTGCGAAGCTTTTCTTCTCTGGTTACTTTCTGTTAACTAGTTTAAAAGATTATAAAAGTTATACATACACATTGTAAAACATCTTCACACAACACAGAAGATGAAAAACAAAACCCTCTTCCCAGTCTGTTCTGTTTCCACCTTCTAAAAATAACAATTATTAAATGTCTTTTGTTGTTTTCTCTGATTTTTTAATGCATATTCAAGCATTTAAATGTATCCTTATTTGTTGCCATGATTGAGATCACCCTGTATTTTCCATAGATATTATTCCAGAGTACATAAAATTGTTACTGATTGCTGTATAATATTGTAGAATTTCTTATTAGTGAATTCACATAACATAAAATTAGCCATTTTATTTTATGAGGAGTGGGGGAGGAAGGGAGGGAAGGTCAGTGCGCAAGTCAGGGAGGGGCAGAAAAAGAGAGAGAAAGAAACCCCAAGCAGGCTCCTTACTGTCAGGGCAGAGCCCAGTGCAGGGCTTGATCTCACAGACTGTGATATCGTGCCCTGAGCCGAAACCAAGAGTTGAACCACTCAGGCACCCCAAAATTAACCGTTTTAAAGTGTATAATTCAGTGATCGTTCATACATTGATAAGAATTTCTTAAAAAACAAAAAAACACTTTTGGAGCTATAGAGGCAAAGGCTTCATACCACCCTGGCTTTCCCATGGATTGCTGACAGATTCTCTCTACCTAAGAGAGTCCCCAGCCCCTGTCACCTCTAGTTCCTGGCAGTGAGCCAGCCACTTGGTAAACTGCCTTGGGATGGGCCCACCATCAAGACATTGGGTCTTATTCAGACTAGAAGGAAAAATGAAACACAGTGTAAGACACTGTTAAATGCTGTGTTGGATTGAATCTGCTCAGGTGCTACAATAGGTGTCCGAAGCATGATCTGCCGTAGACCCTGGCTGCTCAGAGCGTGGTCTCAGGGCAGTTTGTTATCACTTGGGGCTCATAAGGAGTACAGAATCTTTCCTGCACCTGAGATGTACTGAATCAGAGTCTGCATTAAAACTTATTTTTAATGTTTTATTAAAAATTTTTAAATGTGTATTTATTTTTTAGTGTTTTATTTCTGAGAGAGAGAGAGAGAGAGTAAGTAGGGGAGGATCAGAGAGAGAGGGAGATAGAGAATCTGAAGCTGGCTTCAGGCTCTGAGCGGTCAGCACAGAGCCCGATGAGGGGCTCGAACCCACGAACCGCGAGAGCATGACCTGAGCTGAAGTCTGATGCTTAACCGATTGAGCCACCCAGGTACCCCATATTTTTAAGAGAGAGAGAGAGAGCGAGCGAGCAAGTGAGAGAGAGCGCGTGCACGAAAGCCAGGGAAGGGCAGAGAGAGAGGGAGACACAGAATCTGAAGCGGGCTCCAGGCTCTGAGCTGTTAGGGCTCAAACCCACGAACCGCAAGATCCTGACCTGAGCCAGAGTCAGATGCTTAACCGGCTGAGCCCCCAGGTGTTCCCAATTGCATTTTGACAACTTCTGTGAGCAGTGTGTGCAGGGTCAGGCTTGAGAAGCCCTGCCGCAGATGGTCAGGCTCCGTCGCGAACAGTGCCGCCGGCATTTGGGAGGGAAGATTTGGGCTGCTTTGTCCAGATGTCTCTGAGGAATATCACTTCTCTGTCCCAGGGCCATTGAGCATTTGTGTGGCTGCAGAGTGGGTTGTCACCTCGACATGTGAGCTGCAGGGGGCATGGAGAGCTCCCAGTTACTGGGAATGAGGACTAAAGTGGGGCTTGGACTAGGTGACCCGGAAGGAGCCCTTTTAACCAAGTGCCAGATTTGTTTGTGCCAGGCCCAGTCCTGGGCGCTGGGGTTACAGCAGTGAGCAAGACCGATAGTGACGACTACTATAGGCACAAACAAATATACAAAGAGTAAGGGGGAGCAGCGGTGTGCCGTTTCATTTAGGGCACAAAGTGCACTGAGAAGGTGATGCTGGGGCACAATGGAGGGAGCAAGCATTTGGTCTGGAAGAGAGACCCAGGTGGAGGGAAGAAAAGAGTAGGCGTGTCTTCTATATTTCAGGAGGAGCAGGGAGGCCGGTGACTGAAGCAAAATGAAGGGCAGAAGTAGGAGAGGAAGTCAGAGGGGTGGGAGGGGAGAGGCGGGGAGGGGCAGGCACATGGGGCTTTGCGCACCGATGGGGTGAGGACTTCGAAGTTTACTCTGACCAGATGCACACTTGTGTGGTAAAACATGCAATCTATTCATGTTTCTAAAAGGTCACTTTGACAGCACCCAGTGCTGGCACGGACAAAACGGGGTCTCGGCCACGTAACCATTGCTGGTGGGCGTGGAAAGTGGCACGGCGGCTCTGGGAATGGCCTGGCAGGCTCTTGTAGAACTGAGCGTACAACTACTGTTTGACCCGGCAGTTCTCCTGGGCATTAATCCCAGAGAAATGGAAAATTACGTTCACACAAGAACTTGTACATACTGTTTGCAGTAGCTTTACTCATAATAGCAAACTCTAGAATCAGCTTAGATGTCCTTCAACAGGTGAGTGGTTAACCTACTCAGCAGTACAGCGGAATGAACCCCAAGATCCCTGTCACAGCTTAGGTGACTCTGCACCTTACCACGCTGGTAAGAAGAGCCAGTCCTAAAAGGCTACATTCTCTATAATGCTTTTTATATAACATTTTTGAAAGGACACAGTTTTAGGCATAGAGACTAGATGAGTGGTCACCAGGGTTAGGGAGCGTGTGGTGGGTGTGGCTCTAGGAGGGACCCTTGTAGTGAGGGAAATGTTCTGTGTCTGGACTGTGGTGGACCCATAAACTTACACCTCTGATAAAATTGTAGAGAACAACAACACACACACACACACACACACACACACACACACACAAATGAGTAAAAGGCTTTGTTCATTTAGCTTAACAGATGGGTTTTTTGAAATGTACCTTTTTCAGTTAGTGATTGTTGCTGTATTTAGTTAGATCACCACTAAGAAAGGCTTTATTGTGGACTGGGGAGATTGTAGTCCTTGGTTCCCCTAATCAAACCACGTGTTTATTTTTAAATTATGTATGACACATAATTCCAAAATGACTTTTGGTGTCCCATTCCTTCTTGAAATCTCTCTGAAAGAGCCTTAATGTTTTAGGAACACTCACAATAGAGTGTAGCGGCACCCACTGGGGAGTCAGGAGGCCTCACTCCCAGTTGCCGGGTGGGGTGTGTGGGCACTTCTTGGAAAATGAGTACGAAGGGCAGGCTGAGGGCAAGGTGAGCTGTGTTTTTCAGTTCTCTGGGTAGTCCGGGCCTTTCCCTCGCCAGCCCTCAACCTGGAATCACATTTTTCTTTAAAAAAAAAAAAAATTTTTTTTTTAACGTTTATTCATTTTTAAGAGACAGAGGAGAGACAGAGCACGAGCAGGGGAGGGGCAAAGAGCAAGGGAGACACAGAACCTGAAGCAGGTTCCAGGCTCCGAGCTGTCAGCACAGAGCCCAACGCAGGACTTGAACCCACGGACCACGAGATCAAGACCTGAGCAGAAGTCAGATGCTTACCCGACTGAGCCACCCAGGCACCCCGCGAAATCACATTTTTCAAGCATAGTCTTAGAATAACATGATACTAAAAATAAGAATTTAGATGAGGGCTTGAATTCCCGTTTTTAGAATTAATTCTTTGATAATTGTTTTAATGTGGTTGTGGTGCCGTAGCGCCCTTGCCTTTTCCGTGCGCCTCCTTGCGAATGTGTTTATGTGCAGAACTCTTCGGTACCTGATAGGAAGGGCTGGCCCAAGTTTGCTCGCGTTAACGAAGGTCAGGTGAAGATGATCACGTTTACCGAAGTTGGAAGAGTCAGGACTGCCTGCCCCGTTCACCCAGTTCCTGTCCAGAGCAAGGCGGCTCCTTTTCCACCTTCATTTCCATCCTTACTTTTCCTGTAGAACAAGTCAGTCTGACCTGCCAGTTCATCAGGCGAATTAAATTTCACAGGGGGGATGAAGCAGCTGTAATTTTCTTCAATTTCCAAGTTAGCTTATTGGACAAAATAAGGTAGGAAGGAGGTGGGTGTTTCAAGCAGGGGCCACAGACTGTACAAGAATGGAGTTTGAAGATGCATGCCCAAAACAGCTGCGTTGCTTTGAGTGGCCAGAGTTCCCTGAAGGTTGGGGAGCTTGGCCGAGGAAAGGTTTGAAAGGAGCCCGAGGCCGTGCTCTAACGGGCCTGGTGAACCCCGGTTTGGAAGTTGGCACCAAGTGCTTAGTGGCTAGTTCTACTTCCTCATTGCTGGTGCCCAGACAGTTTTCAGTAGGCCATGCTGGAAGGATTGTTTTCTTCCTTTTGGTTAATGTCTCTTTGTTGGTGTCTGAGGGTAAAGTCTGATCCTCACACTTTGAAATGTGGGTATTCTTCAGTGTGATGAAAGAGGAAGTACTTTTTACAGGATTTTGGTTGCACTTGCCTGCATTTTTAAGCAGGTATCCGTCGGAGTGTGACTCTGATGTAGTAAAATTGTGTTGTTCTGTAATGATAATGTGTTAGTTTCACACGTTTAACCATGTTAGCAATAACAATGGATTTAAGAAAAATGGAGCAAAATTAAAGTATTTGGTAGCAATCTGATGGCTTTTTAAGCGTTTCTCACATAAGATAAGTACTTCCTGATTGTTGTTTGAATTTTAATACCAAGTTTAGCAACCATTGAATACTTTGTCTACCTGCAGAATTTTGTGATTATTGAGTGTGGAAAAGTTTACAATTTCATCATTGCGAGGAAGTGGTTGTGGATGGGTAAGAAGAGAAACTTAAAATATGTGCTTTCTTCTTAAGCTGACCGGGATAGAAAGTGTACTGTCCTCTTTTGTATAGTAAGAATCATTGGAGGTGCTGTTAAAAGGCCTGTGATTGATTATCTTGATTATAGCCTGAGGGACTCCACAGGCTCCAGCTTCTAGTCCACACAGGGTTTGAGTTCAAGTACATAGCCTTTTTTTTTTTTAATTTATTAAAATTTTTTTTAAAACTTTGCTGTTTCTATTTCTCTTTCATTTTTTGGTTCTAGAAACTTGGGTTTAAAGTAATTACCATTTATCTTCTGAATCTAACTTTGGAATTATGAATCTTCTGAATCTGTTAAGACTGACTCCAGTACTTTTGAGTCTGTGTTAACATGTATTTTACTTACTCTTCCACAGAAAATGTTGCTTCCGCCATTCCTTTGTCAGCTCCTTACAATATGGTCCCTGCTCTTAGTCTGGGGTCCTGGGGAGGTAGTTGCAGGGGGGGTTGTGATCAAGGAGTGCGGTGGAGGTGCTGGCCGTCCGGGCCTGGGGACGGAGCCCAGGGCGAGTAAGACAGGCTTGCCCCACAGGAGCCCTACGAGAGCAACTAGACCGAAATCGACCTCAGAAGGATGCGTTTCCATTTTGCTGGCCGAGGTCCATATTCCGTCTCTGACTTTGCTCATTTCGTAGACGCATGCGCGAGTTCTGGCAGGGGGGACTTGGCAGCTGTGTTGCGTACTGCTCACGGATTCTTCTGATTTATCCCTTATAGGAGGAGGGAGACAGAGTTCTTTGTAAGACTAATATTTGTATTTGTCACTTCTGAAAAAATAAATGTTCCACAGGCCTAGCCAGTTCTCCATCAGGCATATGTGTAATTCCTGGGAAGCTGTTGCCTTTTTTTTTTTTTTTTTTTTTAACTCTTTTTGGGTAACTTGGTGTGTGAATTCAGTTCATTTAAGGCCTTGGGCAGATTTTCAGTCTGGAAATTAAAAGGTAATGGGTAGGTGAGTTTGTTTGCTTCCTAAATGCTTCCTTAAAATGGTCAATATTCTTTAATTTTCTTGATGGTGGTCTTAAATTGGGTAACCTGTAAGCTGTTGTTATGGAGACTTGGACCTGGTGGTTTAAGGAAGAGAACGTCTTAATTCTCATAGCACTCTTTGCTTTCTTCTTTAACGGAGGCGTGATTTACAGATAGCCGAACTTGCCCTGTTTAGTGTAGAGCTCTGTGCGAAACGCCCCGTGCCTGCTCCCGGGCTCGAGGTTTAGAACAGCGTCATCACTCTTCACGCTCCCCCCTCCCCTTTGCTGCCCTCTCTCTGCCAGCCCCTATAAATCACTGGTCACTTTCTGCTCTGTAGTTTTGTCTCTTCCAGAACATCCTGTAAATGGAATTCCCCACTGTGTGGTCTTGAATCTGGCACATTGAGATTCACCCTCGTGTGTATTAGTGGTGTGCTCCTTTCCGCCACCAAGCAGTATTGTGTCATCTGGTTGTGGTGGTTTGTTCGTCCGTCCTCCAGGTGAAGGATAGTGGGTCGTTTCCATCTTAGCGCTTTGAAGCAGGTAGGAGGTGGGAACTCTCTGTTCCTTGTGGTCACTTGTGGAAGGGACCCAGGCGCCTTCCATGCTGCTGTTCTGCAATTTTCTTGTCCTTCTCCGTATAATCAAAAAGTGGGTGTTAGGCATGTTTGTTCCAATTGGAGGGGAGTAGGAGGGGACACACCCAGGGTCAGCCAGTGAGGCACAGGCTCTACACCACTTCCAGTGCCATTTCTCCTGTGAGAACGAGGTGTGTGTGCCCCTCCCTCGCTGCAGGGGGGCTCAGCAGTGCAACTTCTCACTGGGGGCGTGTGTCCAGGGAGAAAGGTTGGTGTTTGGGCGGATGCCGAGCAAGCAGTCTCCAGGGTTAACTTGTCCGTAAACATCTCACTTAGGAGAGAGACCAGTGGGAATCACGCGTTCACCCGTCCCTGTAAGGACGGACTCTGGTTGGCCAGTCATTGGGAAGCCCCCTACTTACTAGCCTTGAACTAGGCTTCTCTTGCTGGCTCTGATGCTTCTCCTGTTTGGAATGGAACCCTTATCTCTTCTTCCTTTTGGCTACTGGCCTCCTGCTTCCGAGGCTTTTCCTTGTCCCTGTTCTTCTCCAGCCACATCTCAAGTGCCTTTTGGAGGCTTTGCCTTCATTGGATTTGGACAATTTGTAATAGCCTGTCCCTTCAGGTGCACTTTTTGGAGGCTGAAGGTTGCATTGGGGTTAAATAGTCACAGGTGTCCTTCCATTAGCTCCCCCCCCCATCCTCCCCTTGGTAATATAATTCCCTCAAAAATTAGTAGTCTTCTGGTTTAGGTGTATTTTTAGTTAGTTAGTACTGGTAACCACACTCAAATTCCTCTCTGAATGTAGTTCTCAAGCCTGGTTTAATTTTTGGCTTCACTTTGGATCATCACTCTGTACTCTATTTTGCAGGTCATACCTTGAAGGCATCTGAAGTTCTAGGTTTGGGTGGGAAGCAAGCGACTTCACTTTGGTCTTGACCGGCGGACATTTGTCGTCTTGTGTTGGCCCCGGAAGTCTTCACGGGAAGCTTCCGAGAGGGCTCTGAGGCCAGAGACTTTATTTCTAGCTGTTTAGGGAGGTAGAAGTGGTTAGTCACTGTCTATACCTTATTTTATACATAATAGAGAGCATGAGGTCTGCAGGCAGTGAACAGTGTGATTTAAGCAGCAGAGGCGGCTTGGTACGAAGAGTAGTTTGATATTGGATTTCATTGAATCACATGTCCCACCATCAGTGTGACCTTGGGCGAGTCACTGTCTATACTGCAGTTCCTCTAAAATGGGAAGAACAGGTGCATCAGTAACAGCTCCTGACTGTGCCTCCCTGTGCTGCCTCCCCATGCCCCCCAGCATGGGTATATGGTTTATTCCTAGTAGTCCAGAAGTGCTTATGGATTGAATGAATGATGTGTAGAAATAAGTGGAATGGATACTTGAACGCATGTTTACTTCTTTTCCCTTTTTTTCTTTTTAGAAAGAAAGAACTCTCAGCCACCAAGAAAGACCGCGTGAATCATTGTCTGACGATATGTGAGAACATAGTGGCACAGTCACTCAGGTAATTGCACTTCGAACTTTCTAGTAAAAAGTAAAACTATAGAGTTTCATTCTTAATGGGCTAGAATATTCTTTGTCTCCTCAGTTGTCTTAAAACATTTAAAGGCCTCTCTTCCTACATTTCTGGCCACATAGCAAGGCTATCCGGGCGCTATGATGAGTAGTGTATTCCGTTTGTAACCTTACATACAACAGTTGTAACCATTATGGTAATTGAACGGCATGTTTGTATTTAATTAGCACTCTTGGTAACTGTAATCACTTAAAAATCACCTTTTGTTTGTTATGTTCACTTTATTGCAGCGACTAGAACAACAGGACACCGTCCAGTGATGCATCTTTTGTTTGCTTTCCATGGGCGCTCTGCCCCTGCTGGGTGGCTGCCGCCCGGCTGTGCTTTGGGGCCGGCGGGGACGCGGGCGGTTGACTTCGGTCAGTTTCCTTTGCCCCATCTTTCTTCTGGGGCCGACTAGTGGCACCTTCTTTTGTGTCTGTGCCACGTCTCCTCATTCTCTCTGCTTTTGGCTGGCTGTCTTTCTAAATGCTGTGCCCAGTGGCTGTGGACAGTAAATATTTCAGGCCCGCTTCTAATGGCTGAGTAGGAGGCAGAGATGCCTGAGATTTCTGAATTCTCTTACCCAACTGGACGGTGTGAAATACTTCTCTCCTTGCTTTTCTTTCCTGTGGGGCAAATAATTCTTGTCATTCTCCTCCTTGGAAGCAGGAAAGAGTTCTCTATAATCTGGTGGAAACATACTCTTGATTTTAGTACTGCCAGAAATTTAGTGAGTCACTTATTTGTAATGGCACTTGGATTTGTGTTGTATATTTTCAAAGTGATTTCACATATAATATTTCATTTTAGCTGAACTCATCCAATCGTTTGGGCAAATGTGGTGGATGAATTCTCTTTCTCTGTAATTTGCAGCAATGTGGGAAGCAGATGAAATAACAAAGGAGAGTATGTGCTGAAAATAAAAATTCCCACTTTGGATGCTATTGCAGAAAACAACATTATGATAAATGTGGGGAAGTAAACGTTAGAACTCCATGTCTACTCCTTATAAGCCGGGTGATTTTGGATAAATTTAACTTCTTTGAGCCTCTTGCTGCATTTATGAGCTGGAAGTCCTGATTTTTAGGGTTCTTGTGACACTGACACTAGGGGTCAGGTGACACAGTGTACACGTGCTCGTTAGCTACATAGGCACGAGAGCGCTGTGTGGTCGTGATGGGTCTTGTCCGCAGCTGTAAAGCGTCAGCACTTTCATGTGACGTGACCTCAGGTCCCTGATGGATACTTGCGGCCCAGCTGCTGCAGTGCAGTCTTGCTCACCCGACCTGCAGCATCTAGGCTTCAAGGAGCGTCTCCCTGTGAAAGCCTGTGGATCGCGGAGACAAGCTCTCTTCCAGTTTGAAAACTTCTTTTATGTTTATTCTGTTTCTTTTGATCATTCTCCATGGAACTGATGGAATGGTGGCTTAGATTCGCGTGTTAGTGAAGTGGGTTGGGATTCCTTAGGAGTGATTTGTGGTTCAATTTGCCATCTTAAATCAAAATAGTAGCCGCTGATGGTTTTCATATTAGTGCATGTCTTCTGCTTTTGTGGAGTCGTGCTGATAGTCAGCTTCTTGTTCTACAGAAGAACATGTTGATAGAAGAATTTATGGATCCAGAGAGGTCATCTTTAGTTTCATCAGATCAAAGAACACATTTGTTTTTAAGATACTTTCCATACTTGTGGCGAGCATAGAACTTAAGTAGACATTTTATATATAAAATTTTATATGTAAAAAATATATATTAAATGTTTTATGAAATCTTGATAGCTGGTACTTCCCGTGATCTCTCCTGCAGTGTAACCAAATCTTTGGTATATTTCTGAGCTTCTGTGATGTACTTGTCTCCAGTGTGGTTATTTCAGTGTAGCTTCTGGAGTTTTTAATGTGGGAAGTCCTGTAAAACTTCAGGGATATGTAATTGTTAGGCTACTTCAGCTCTCAATTTGGCGGTCTGACCTCCAAGTCCCAGCATCTTGGGAATACCCAGGAGCCCTTCCCTAAGCATGTGTACTTCGGTAAAGTGGGTGGGTGATAAGTATACAGAAACCCATTGGTTTGCCGTATTTTAGCGTGACTCAGAAAATATCATGGTTCCAGATCCAGTTCATAGTAGCACCAGCACATAAAATTTCAAGGAATTGAGAAGAAATATGCAGAAAATGTGTAAAGACTGCTGTTGACTTTTTTGAAAGGTGTAGGTGACTACTTCCCTTCCTAAATGGAAGATTTTTTTATCGTAAAGTTGAATTCTCTTTAAGTTAATCTGTAAATTTAAGATAGTCTTGACCAGAGTCCTAGTAGGGGTGTTTTTTTAACTTGTTCACCTATAAGAATAAATACATGAATGTTGCAAAGAAAAGCTGAAACCATCAACAGTGTGGTGAAAGGTAATGTGCACAACATTGAGAGAGCAATTAGACATTAACGAAGGTAGAGAATACGAAGTTAGGAGAGTATATGTGTGCATCTGTGTGTGAATTTATGGTAAAGATAACATTTTGTATCAGTAGGGAAATGATGGATTATTGAACCAAATGACTAGAGGAAAATTATATCTGTATCTCATATTGCAAACAAACATAAATGTCAGGTTGATTACTTAAAGGTAAGAAAATGAAATTATTGGGGTGCCTGGGTGGCTGAGTCGGTTAAGCGTCCAACTCTTGGTTTTGGTTCCTGTCATGATCTCACAGCTTTGTGAGTTTGAGTCCTGCACCAGGCTCTGCGCTGGCAGTGCAGATTAAAAAAAAAATTTTAGGGGTGCCTGGGTGGCTCAATCGGTTAAGTGTCCAACCTTGGCTCAGGTCATGATCTTGCCATTCCTGAGTTTGAGCCCTGTGTCAGGCTCTGTGCTGACAGCTCAGAACCTAGCCTGTTTCAGATTCTCTGTCTCCCCCCTCCCGGCCCCTCCCCTGTTTGCACTCTCTCTCTCTCAAAAATAAATAAACATTAAAAAGCAAAAACAAAAAAAGGTTTAGATTTTAAAATCCAAATCAAAAAATTTTAAAATCCAAAACCTAAAAAAAATCACTTTTTTTAAAAACAGATATTATTATTACAAAAAGAGTATTTAATCTTAAGTAGAAGAAGGCTAAGGAAAAAATTGTTTTCACTGGTATATAGTTCAAGATGTCAGAATCCGTCTTAAACTTGAAAGTAAATTCAGCCTGGGGAGAATGTTGACAGCATATATGGCAAAGGTTTAATGTAACAATAATTGTTGTATATTTCATTAATTGTTGAGCAATTATTAATAATTAAGAAAAATACTATTAGCCTAATAGGAAAATAGGTGAAGAACAGGAGTGAGTCGTTCAGAAATGAGAAATACAGCTGGACCAGTGAACCTGGTAGCTGACACCGTGCTTCCTGTGGAAAGATACGCACATTTGCCAGTCATCGGTGGAAAGACACAAAAACCAAAAGAACAGCTTCCATCTGTCAAGTTAACAAACATTAAGAAGCACTCAGGATTTTGGGCAGAGGTGCTAGAACCTTCCCAAAAGGCAGGTTGGCAGCATATCGAGCTTTAGACTCCTCTGCTTGGCAGTTTCACCTGAGAGCTTTATCCTCGGGGAAGTGCGTGGTGGTGGTGGTGCAGTGCTGTTCATCATGCTAGAACATTCAAGATCATCGTAATGACTTAATGATTAGTAGGGGAATTGAAAAACAAAGATACATTTATAGAAGGGAATGTTTGTTAACTTGGTAAAAGATGATTTGTTAGATACGTGAATTGTGGCCAGAACATTTATTAACACTAGGCTAGCAAACTAAGTGTAAATTACCAAGGAAGATATTTGCACGGGGTAAGGTAGACGCGAACGGCAGGATTTACTTCCTGTCTCAGACAGTTGATCATGGACAAACCTATGTGACTGTGGTTTTCAGGACACCAGGCAGAGAGAGGCAGCCCCTGACAAATGGGAAGGGAGTGTGGGAGTCGAATGGTTTCCCGATTCCTTTCTGGAAGGAGCAACGCTGGGAGGGAGGCCCAGGCAGGGCCTGTGCTTTGCTGAGTTGAGACAGAGTTGCTTGTTATGGCCAGCTGGGGAGAATGGCGGAGAGAGAGGACTGCCCAGAATGCTCTCTGGAGCCCGTGGGAGGAGACCTCTCTGAGTCTTCAGCTGCCTGTTGAAGTGCACGTGCTCATGAGGAAACAGCTTAGCGCCGGGATGGGGCAGCCTGAAAGCCCTGGAAAGGGCACTTGCTGAAACCCACCCTCACGCGGGAAGAGCTCCTGTTCATGCCGCCCCGGCAGGCAGACGTCCTTCGTGGGCCGTGGCCGGAGTGTGCAGAAGGGTGGCCCCGGCCACAGGGGTCTTAGCCCTGGCCTGGCATGTTATTCTGGTCCTGCGGAAAAGCTTAAAACATTTCAGGAGTGCAAAGAAACAGGAAAATAAAATTCATAGCGGTCCCTTGAAACTGACTCAAATTGCACAGATGGTAAAATTTGTACAAAATCTTGAAAAAAGGTACTTCATTTGTTTTATGTATTCAAGAAACCTGAGAAAAGATGGAATGTGTTGAGTAGAGACAAGACATTAAAAAGAGCTGAATTACATGAAGGTAAGAGTGACAGCAGATTTGCTGCTAGGAAATGCACGTCAGAAGTCAGTGGGACATCATTTGTGGAGGAAGGAGAAACCCCGGAACTGCATGGCCAGTAAATAAATCTGTCTCAGAGTAAAGGTGAAGTAAATCCTTTTTCAGATATGGAAAAGCTGAAGTAATTTATGTTCAGCAGGGAACCACTTTGAAAGTATTGAAGACGGTGTTTCAGGTAGGAGAGCAGGCAAATAAGATCAGAGAAAGATCTGGATCCACAGAGAATTAGAAAGCAGGCAGACGGTAACTATGGTGCTTGAATAGAAGATTCCTCCCTCATTCTTCATCTTCTTAAAAGTTAACTGATCATTTTTCATTGGATCTGAAAAGATGATATCATGCAAAGATGGTAACCATGTACTTTCGGGCTTTATGACATATAGAAGTAAAATGTGTGGCAACACCAGCATGAGCTGGGAAAGAGTTGATGGTGGGCAGGATAATGCCTCTGCTCCCTGTCCCCCCCCCCCCCCCCCCCCCCCCCAATTTAGCAGGTCTTAATCCCTGGAATCCTGTATAAATGTACCTCTAAGGAAAAGGGTCTTCAGATATTTGATAAAGTTAAAGGTGTGAGATGGAGAGATTATCCAGAGTTGTCCGGGGGACCCCAAATGCAACCACATGTATCCTTGTAAACAGGAGGCAGAGGGAGCTCAAGCACACAGACGCACACATACATACGCACATTCACACAAGGTGATGTGAAGCTGGAACAGAGATGGGCTTGAAGATGCTGGCCTTGAAGATCAGAGGGAGGCGGCCACAGGCCAAGCAGTGCTGGCCACCACCAAACCCGGAAGAGGCGAGGAGCCCTTCTTTGGAGTCTGGAGAGAACACAGCCACTGCCAATACCTTGATTTCAGCTGTGTGATACTGATTTTGGACTTCTGGCCTCCAGAACTGTGACGAGGATAAGAAAACGTCTATGGTGTTAAGCCACCCAGTCCCTTGTAGTTTGCTATGGCAATAGTTTCTAGGCTATATGTGAAGTGGGGTCATGTCATTAAGGCAGCTGGGAGAAGTTAGAGATGTGTACTACAGACAGGGCAACAATTAAACGCATAACAAAGAGTTATACCTAATAAACCAAAAAAGGAGATAAAATGTAATCGTAAAAATACTCGACCCCAAAGAAAGGAGAAATAGAGAAAAAGGCAAATAAAGAGCATCTGGAGTGAGTAGGAAAGAACTAGTGTGATGGTACGTTTGAAACTAGTTATGTCAGTAATGACATTAAACATAAGAGACAGGGTTTTCAGATCCAGTGAAAAACCAAGACCCTGTATAGCCTGCGTACGATAAACCCATTTTAAATATAAGGTGCAAATAGCTTAAAAGTAAACAAATGGAAGGCTTCACTCACCATGCTAACACTCTGATCAAATGAAAGCTGGGTTGCTTATGTTAATATCAGTGGATTTCTAAGCAAAAGCTTTACCAGAAATAGAGTGGTCGTTTTATAATGATGAAGGCATCAGTTTCATCAAGGGAGCATAACAGTCCTCACCGTTTATGTTCAAAATACGTGAAGCAAAACCTGATTGTACTGCAAGGAGAAATAGACAAATCCACAATTATAGTCAGATTCTAGTAGCTTCTCTCAAAAACTCTTTGAGCGTGTAGACATAAAATCTGGATCTAGAAGACTTGAACAGTACTACCCACCCTCATGGGCCCAGTTGGCATTTATGGACACCCCACCTGCAACAACAGAAGACACACTCCTGTCAAGTGCTCACAGGACGTTTGCCAGTACAGGCCATATGCTGGGCCATAAGTAAGCCCGGTGGCTCAGTTATTTCAGTGTCCAGCTTCGGCTTGTGTCATGATCTTCTGGTTTGCGAGTTCGAGTTTCACATTGGGCTCACTGCTTGTCAGTGCAGAGCCTGCTTCGTATCCTCTGCCCCCTCTCTCTGTCCTTCCCCTGCTTACACTCTCTCAAAAATGAATAAATATTAAAGAAAAAAGTCTCTAAAAGGATTCATACAAGTATGCTCTTTGACCTCAATAGGATTAAGTTGGAATCTGTTCCAGAAGGATCGTCTGGAAAACAGGTAACATTTCCACCCATGGATCAAAGAGAATGTCAAAGGGGAAATTTGGAAGTATTTTGAATTGATCGAAAATAAAAACAAAAGATTTCAAAAGTTGGGCTATGCTGCTATGACATATCCAAGAGAAATTTATAGCACTCAATGCCTGTTTTAGAAAAAAGAGAGAGGTCTCAAATCGATAACCTCAGCTTTCATGTCAGGAAACTTGAAAAATGAGAGTAAGTGAAGCCCAAGTGTAGCAGAAGCATGGACGTAAAGAGCAGACGTTAGTAAAATCGAAAACAGAGAAGTTTGTAGAAACTCAAAAAATCCCGAAGTGAGTTCTTTGAGAATGTCAGTGAGATTAATCAGGCTGACCAGCCAGATGAGAAAGAGTGCAGTCACAAATTACCCATGTCTGGAATGAGGGAGATGATTTTAGTGTGGATTCTGTAGATATTAAGAGGATTATAAGGGAGTATTAGGAACAGCTTTATGCCAGTAAATGCGACAGTTTAGGTGAAATAGGTTTCTTGAAAGACAATTTCTAAAGCTCTCTCAAGAAAGAATCTGTAACCTCATTAGTCCTATAGCTATTTTATTAAAATCTAAAAATCAATATTCGATTTAGTTATTGGAGAACTTTTAGGCGTGGGTGAAAATGGTATGTGAACTTACTTATTTCTTTCAATTGAGGCATAATTGACCTACGACACTGTGTAGGTTGGAGTGTCCCGCACGGTAGGGGGTACATTTATATATTGTGGCATGGTCAGCAGTGCAGTGTCAGCTAACCCCTTTATCAAGTCACGTAATTATTGTTTCTTTTCTGTGTTGACAACAGCTAAGATCTGGTCTCCTAACAGCTTGAAGTTTATTTTATGATACAGTATTTTTGACTGATTGACCTATAATCACTATGTTGTGCATTAGATCTTCGGAACTTATTTATTACTTGAAAGTGAACCTGCTTTTTCATCTGTGGGTTTTATGAAGTCTAAACCCAGGTAAAGTATTTCTGATGAATGTTTTGTGTCTGAATTGAGATGTGCTGTAAAAAAAGACTGTTACGTAGATCAGTAATTTTTCCATATTGATTTCATGTTGAAATAGTTATATTTTGGATATATTGGATTAAGTGAAATATATTACCGATTTTTTATATTTTATATTATGTATAATATTACATATTATATATTTTTTATATTTTATCTGTTTCTTTTTATGTTTGATGTATGCCCCAGAAAGCGTAGACTCACACACGTGGCTCACACTGTGTTTCTGTACTCATCTGCTTGGGGCGGCTGTGTCTGAATTCGGAGGCCTTTCCTGCTGAGCCTTTTCTGCAGCTGTGTCCCCACGGATGAGGTCTCAAGTCCTGCTGGTGCCATGTGTTGTTTCTTGCATGTATTTGTTGGCCGTTGCTGAGATGGTCCCATGGTTCCTCCTAGGCTCGTGGTCCTTCTGGCTGTTACTTGGAACTACGACGTGAGAAAGGGGCAGGGGACCTCCATCTCCAAGTACTCTAGGGGGGATCGTGAAATCGCAGTCGGGTTTTGAGGTTTCAGAAGTAGCACTAGTCAGGGGCTGTGTTTTGGCTCATAGTTCTTCACAATGCTGGGAAGTCAAGTCCGCTTACATGGCCCGCCAGCGTGTCCCTGCCTCGGCCGTGCTTAGCCACGCGAGTCGTGACAACCCAGACGGACTCTCTCAGTCAAACATTTTAAAGTCATTGGTGAGCATTACACGGACTCCGGGCTTTGCGAGACTGGAATGGAGCCGCAGACAGCACGGCCCGCCCGTCATCGGCCGCAGTCTTACAGTGAAACGTGGTCACCCTTTGAGCACGCTGAAAACGAGGGTAGAAAGGAGGAAGAGACTCACCCTGGCAGACTGGCTTTCCGGGTTCCAGGAAGACTGGAAGCGGGAGTGAAAGTAACCTGTTGGCACAGAGCAGGCGGCTGTCTGGGAGGAGGCAACATCTTTTTCCCCTCTTTTTTATTGAGTTTAAAATACATATAAAAATAGTATCTTTTTGAGATTTATTTAACTAAAACTTAAAAAAATGAAATTTGTCTTACAAATACAATCTCTTTTTTAAAATAAACTTTTAAATTTTCAAATAGTTTTAGGTTTACAAAATATTGTAAAGATGTATAGAGTTCCCCTATACCTCACATGCAGCTAACCCAGTTACCAGCAGCTTACATTACTGTGGTATGTTTTTCACAGTTAACGACTCAGTATTAATGTACTTATTAACCTTAATTTTTATGTAATGTCATTTTTCTGTCCCAGCGTCCCGTAGAGGACACCAGACAACCTCGTTGCATTTCACTGTCGTGTCTTCTAGGCTCCCCTTGGCCGTGACAGTCTCTTTCTCTCTCTCTCTTTTTTTTTTACTTAGAAATTCTCCAGAGTTTCAGAAACTTCTGGGCATTGCTATGGAACTCTTTCTCCTGTGCAGTGATGATGCGGAGTCGGATGTCAGGATGGTGGCCGACGAGTGCCTCAACAGAGTCATAAAAGTAAGCCCCTGCGAGCCGCGCTCTCCCAGCTGGAATGGGGCTGAGGGGACAGACCGAAACTTGGCCTTCTTGTGTTTGGAGTGGCGGAGTTGCTCTGGATGTCCGCCCTCGTCCATTCGCGGTGTGGTCTGGGGGTGCTCTCGCGTTGCCGCCCCTGCTGAATCAGAAGGCTGCGTGTGTGCATAAGTCACAGATGGGCTCTGCTGGCGGCCGCTCCGTGTTCTTGGGGAAAATGTCACTACAGGTACCAGCTTTGGTTCAGGCCGAGCCTCGAGCAGCCACAAGGTCCTGGGAGCACAGGGGACGCGTGAGTGCAGTCCGTCTGCGGCACCTCTGGCTTCCCTCCCTTTGCCTGCTTTCCCTGCCCTGTGGAGACCTGGGTCGAGCAGTGCTGTGTGCACGTAAAGATGTGATTTCTGTCGCAGAAGCGCTGGGCTGGTGCGGCGGGACTCCGGAAGGAGTGCCCAGCATCACCAGAGCTTCAAGCTACTGTTTCCTTTTTCCGTTTTCTGCTGTCTTTGAAGATAAAGGCCTTCTTCCACAATTCCTAATGTACTGGAAAACTGTCCTTGTTTTTCATTCTGCCCTTCTCCTAGGGTCCCCAACCTGTCCCGGTCACTTCTAGGCCACCTTTGAATTTGTGAACAAGCCTTATGGATTGTGTGTCCAGACTTGGTGCTCCCACTGTAGGCTGACCGGCACCGAGGACGGGTCTCTGCCATGGTTCTGGACGCTTCCTCCAAAAGCTGTTTCTTGATGATGGTTAAGGAGAAAATGCACCTTGTTTCTTTCTCTGCAGGAGTCCTTGTTTTTTGGACCTTTCTAGTTTTCTTATTTTTCCCTCACTGCTTTGAGTTCCACTCGTGCAATTTAGATAAGCCTTTGAGAAGGGCCTACGCCTCTTCATTTTCCTTGAAGGCCCTTTTCCTAGTAATGCTCACTTGGCCAGCTGAACCAAGGGCTCCAAGCTGACATAGACTAGTTGAATATTTCCCTTCTTGTTAGGGTCTTGATAAGTCAAGCTGTTCTTTGGAGTCTTTCCCAGGGCTTTCTTTGCAGAGTCGTCACATTTTACATTGGCCAGGCAGTCTTCCTTCCTTCCTCCTTGGTGGATCCAGCCTTCCTTCCTCAGGGAGAGGATCACCCCCCTCCTGCTACGTTTAAGGAGACTGAGGCACTTTACCAGGCTGATAGAGCATATGTGGATTTTGGAGCGAAGGAGAATGGTTTTGAATCCTTCCTCTATCCCCTACTAGCTCAACAGCTATGAGAAATGTGTTTAATTCTGTGAGCCTCGGTTCCCTTACCTGCAAAGGGACTCAGACAAGGTTTTGTGGTGTGCGTGAGGGTCAAAGGTGGTGGTGTAGGTGACATGCTCAGCACCGTCCTGGCTCCCACTGGTCCTCCAGATGGTAAGAGGTAGTCTTACAATAATGGGATTCTTCCACTCTTACCCCGAGAGACTGAGCGGCATGTGGGAACACCAGCTGCTCTCTCTTCTGTCACATGGACTCCGTGGTCCTCAGGAATCCTTCCCTTCTGGTAGCACATTATTTCTTGGCTAGCATGCTTTCTGGGCTCGGTAGCCACAGTGCCCCAGTTCACTCCGTCGGGAGCAGTCTTGGGGAGCTCCCCTCCATCTCTATGTAGCCACCCGGACTTCTCCTTTCACCTGCACTCCCTGCTTTTGCTCATACCCCACCCACTGGGACATATGCCCGGTGGCCGGTTACCCTTGCTCCCTGTGCCAAGCGACCTGTCGGTGATACTCCCGTGTGCGTGGGGTCCCCCGGTATAGCTGCAGATGGCCTGTTTCAGTTGTGTTCATTTCTCTCCAGGCCTAAATATCCTGCCTTGCTTTTTGTATTCCTACGGGCAGGGTCAGGCTGAGCTTTTTCTGCTATTTCAGTTCTTAAACCTGATGCTTAGAATCAGAACCCCCTAAAGAGGGCACCATGCCCTGGTTCATGGCAAGAGGGAGATTAAGGAGGGCAGAGGGGACGATGGCCCCAAACTGCTCTGATGTTGGACATCAAGCTTTGTTCCGTTTTTAAGCCTGACCTCTTGAGTGACCTGTTTCTAAGAGCCACGGGACAGAAGAGCTTGGTGCATGTGTGGTGGCTGTTGGCCATGACCCTGGCTCGTGACCTGAGGCTGAGGCTGCCTTCTGGCCATCTCCCTACTTTTGTCCCATTTCCTCTGTGTCAGGCCTCCCAGGGCAGAGGTCCTAATTTTTCTTGTTATGTCCCTGGATGTTGAGATGAGGTCAGACTCTCAGCTTCTTTCTGCTTGAAGTTGGCTGCACTCAGACCTGTGCCTCCCCAGGCGCTCTGGTCTGCAGCTTCAGCAGCTGGAACATACCAATGTCCAGCTAGATTGGCTGTCATTGTGGCAGAGGAAGGACCAGCTTGGGAGACGGCGGACGGCCCTCGGCTCGGTGTCGGGAGGGGCGGGAACACAGGCATGGTCACCGGGGAGCCGGGCCCTGGGCTTTGGTCTTCTGTCGAGTATTGCTCTGTTCTTCTCGTGAGGAGCGGACTCCGCCCGGCCTAAGCGGTGGGAGGCATGGTGCTTTTCATTTGTGTAGAAGATGCCCGACGTGGCTGGACAGCCTGCTCCTGCCCCACGTAACCTACAGTCTCAGTGGAGACCATGTTTTTACAGAAAAAACTCAGCATGTGGCACAGACTCTAAGTTCTGAGAGACGTTGGCAACTCCTCATGGCACCCAGGAGCTCAAGGTGACTTCTGTCTGGGGAGGCAGAGAAGGCTTTCTGGAGGTGGTGGTGAGTGAGGAGACTGGGGGCTTCTCGGCCGCTGCACACCTACCGCCAGGGTGTCCGGGAAGCCTCTGCAGCCTCACAAAGGGTGGCTCCAGTGTGTGCCATCAGACAGCAGGGGGCGTTGAGGGTCAGTTCCGGGGGTTTGTACATTATTTGGTAGAGGATGAAGAGCTCCCGGATTTTCAGCGTGGTCGGCAGAGTGCTTTATTCTGAAAGAGTAACCCAGTGATGACATGGAGCCTGCCTTGGAGAAGAGAGGGACCCGTGCACAGAGAATCCATGCGGGAGGTTGACTAGTCCAGGCCTGGGAGAGTGAGGTCTGGCCCAGGGTGGTGCCCCCGGGAGCCAGGGGTCAGAGGCGGGCAACTCCTTAGGGAGTTGATTTGTCGTGGGTTTGGTTTGGCAGCTGAATGGTGTGTCTGCTTCTGTTCAGAAGGTTCAGGAGCAGGGAGGGGTCAGATTGCCATCCCCAGGGTCTGGGAACCCTGATTTGAGGGTTACTATTCTCTTGTTACAAACGAAATTTGGGATTAGCTTATAAAACATCACATGAAATAAAACTTGGGAGATATGCCTTCTGGTTTTATTTGAAAGTAGCATCTTAGTATATGTGAATTTTGGTGTGTGCATTTAAGGATTTTTAGTAGAAACTGAAGTGAAAGAATTAGGATTTAAACATTGCTGAGATATTGGGGTGCCTGGGTGGCTCAGTCGGTTAAGTAACTTCAGCTCAGGTCATGATCTTGTGGTTCTTGAGTTCAGAGCCTGGAGCCTGCTTCAGATTCTGTGTCTCCTTCTGTCTCTGCCCCTCCCCTGCTCTCACTCGCTCTCTCTCTCTCAAAAAACAAATAATAAACATTAAAAAAAAAGAAAGAGAAATTTCTGAGATATTGTTATACTTTGGAACCTCCCCATTTGGGACTCTGCTTTGACCTTTATCACCGACCCAGTAGGCGAATCACCTCTGAGGGTTACTCAGGCCAGCGCGGGCTGAAGCATCGTATGCTGTGCAGCATGTCAGAGAAGCTTTGTTTGAGGCTTGGCTACGTCTCTGCTGCCTTCTTGGTGGACAGGCTTTTGGCAGTACCACTGCAGAGGAGAGGGTTCCCACGGGCGAGAGCGGGGGCCGGGAGTCTTTCCTCCCCCTCCCCTCCTTCCCAAGAAGCCCTCTCGAACCTGGACTTCATGGCGCACAAGTTGACAGTGGCCCTCAGCCGTTCTTACTGGGCTGGAGTTGACCTCGTGGCGTTAGTTTCGGTTTGGCCCATGAGTGAGCAGGAGTGGGGGCTTGAAAGGCGTTGTGAGGAGCACGAGGCTCCTCGCCGGCTGCAGGTTCTGAGCCATGGGGCCAGGAGTACCCGTGTGTTCAGGGAGGACCTTCTGGAAAGGACGGGGCTGTGTGCCGAGAGGTGTGCTCCTTTGCTGGAGCGAGGGGCTCCCAGCCTTGCTGGCACCGCAGACCTCATTCAGGCCATTGCTAATGTGGGTCACCCAGTGGGTCACACTTTAATGAAGAAAGAAACCTCTCAGGTGTTTTCTTCTCTCATTGAAGAATGTAAAGGTTTGATGCAAGAATTAGCATGAATTGGGACCATCTACCATTTAACCTCGATATTATGTAGTATTTGATTGTAAATCAAGTTGAATTCTTTTGCTTTTTTTTTTTTTTAAATTCAAGCAAATGACCTGTGTCTAGTTTATTCAGTGTCTTCCAAGTATATGTGCTTCTTTCTTAATGAGCGGGCTCTTAGTTTAGTTGCTGTTCTGTTCTACTTTGCCCCCAAGGTGAAATTTTAATTGCCTTGTAGTTTTCTTCCGGGCTGCTGGTGGAAGGCGTCTTCCGCAAACAGCTCTCTTGTGTTCCGTTGCAGGCGCTGATGGACTCGAATCTTCCGAGGTTACAGCTGGAACTCTACAAGGAAATCAAAAAGGTAGGCATTGATTTTATTGAAGAATGGTAGCTGCGTCACTGCACCGGGCAGTAACGTGAGATCTTGTCTTTCATAAGTCAGACGTGAGAAGGAAATGCTCTTTGGTAAAGTAGACTTCACTGTTTTATTTTTCCTCATGAGGTTACTCGTCATTGTTTCATTATTTATGAGATGAGATGGGAATAAGCTTCTGTATCTGTGTAAGCGAAGCCCCTTGGCTGCGACGTTTCTGCAGTGGTTACACTTGCGCGTGGCCTCGTCTTTAAACGTAGAAATAAGCAGTAAGCAAACGCTCTTGTGTCTGTGAGGTCCCTTTGGCTCTGAAATGTAACGTGTCACTCTCGGCCCCCAGAACGGCGCTCCCCGGAGCCTGCGCGCTGCCCTGTGGAGGTTCGCTGAGCTGGCTCACCTGGTTCGGCCTCAGAAATGCAGGTGGGTGCTGCGCGCTGGGCTCTTCACGCTGTTCGCGGGTGGGGGGCCAGCCTCCGCGGACTCTGCACCCCTCAGCTCGAGCGTCTCCCCTGAGCTCTGGCTAACGCCGTCCGCTGCTGCCCTCTGCGGCGCCCCTGGTGCTACCTGCTTCTCTTCTCTTCGTAGCGCTTCTTAGAAGCCCTGCGGGACGCTGTCGCTGCGCATGTTCCTTTTCTGTCCGCCCCCTCCCCCAAGAGACAGGGGCACACGACCCCGGTGACCGCATTTGCACGTGCTGGTCGCTGCGCCGATCCTCATCATGTGGTTGGAGATTGAAAACCAGTCTCATTGTTGCTTGCTGTAGGAATTCTCCAGAAATAGGCCTTTGTCTTGCCTGTAGGTTCAGACTGTGAGTGTTAAACTGAATAAAGTTTGACTGGTGGGAGCAGTCTGTCACCAGTGGATTGAGAATCAAAAGAAGACTCCGGTTTTCATCTGTGCCTCCTCCTTAACCAGCAGAACTGATGTCCAGAAGCCCTGGGCTGTGTCCCCGGGGAGCTGGTGCAGGGTCCCCGACCCTCACTGCTAGTGGGAGACAGCGATTTATCCCATTGAGTTTGAGTTGAAAAAGAATGTAATGTGGCTGTGGCTACATCACTAAGGAAATTTCTTTTTATGTAACCTTTTTCTTTTACTATCCTTGTTTTGAAAAATTTTTTATATCTCTGAAGCAGCACATCCCAAGTTCTCCACATAGCAGCCAAAGTGGCCTTAAAAAATGTGATTGGGTCATGTCATTCCCTTGCTTAAACTTTCTGCTCATTTCCCAGAGCTGTGAGATAAAGTCCAGACTCCTTATGCAGGGAGATCTTGCCTCCACTGATCACCATCATCTCGGACACTATCTGTTAGCTCATTGGCTTGATTTTGCTTCTTCAAAAAGTCAGGTTTGTTTGCTTCTCAGGGCTGGTTTATTTTTTTTCAGGCAAAATAGTCTTTTTAGGCCCGCCTAGCTTCCCCCATAGTCCCAGGTGAGACCTACTTGCCCACCAGTAGTGGGCGCCTGTCACATTGGCACTGGGTTTGTGGAGGGGTCTCCTGTGGTTTGCGCCCCGCTGTCCAGTGACTCCCTTCTGTACCTTGCACTGTCTGCTTTTTCTCTCTGGAGGGCCACGTCTTTTCTCTAAGGCCTTATTTAGTTTGACCACGTAAAAATATTTCCTTGTCGTTCTCCTTTTTCAAGAAAATTTTCATTTCTTAACTTCTTTTTTTGTCTATGATTTTCTGATTTAAGATATGAATACTTTATGATTATAACTTACTGCAAACAATTTTTAAAACAAGGTGAGAGCCCCGTGTGATTCTAGGAGAAGTGAAGGATGAAGTCTCCCAGTGTCGAAACACGGTCTGCATTTAGTCCTCTGTTGTTTTGTCTCCTTGCTGTTACAGACTGTTTGCATATAAAAACTGGCTCTTCCCTAACGCACTAAACTGATTGCTTCTATTCCTCACTAAAGCAGGCCTGGAAGAATAACTCCTGTTCCTTTCGTATATGCAGGCCTTACTTGGTAAACCTTCTGCCTTGCCTGACTCGAATAAGCAAGAGACCTGAGGAATCTGTTCAGGAGACCTTGGCTGCAGCTGTACCTAAAATTATGGCTTCTTTTGGCAATTTTGCAAATGACAATGAAATTAAGGTATGATTATTACCTCAAGTCATGAATGTGAACGAGTCTTGTGGGCGTTTTGGACAGGCAATCACGTGATAGCACTTCTTGAGTTATATTGTACTTCATACTTGAGATTAAAATGTTGTGAATTATTTCAAGGCACACCGAGAACTTCTTTCTACTTCTGCTTTCTTACTGTGGGGTAGAGAGTCAAGTAAGGAGATGGTTTATCAATGCAAATTCAGAAGGTGATGTTCTAGAACAGATTGGTTTTTGGTGTATTAGATTGACTCCTTCACCTAGCTTGGAAGAGGTTACTGTCTCAGAAGTGCAGGCAGGAGAAAGCTCACTGATGGTCCCCTGCAGCCAGCGGGGACCACTTGACCTCTGTTTGTTCTCTGCCCCAACAAGCAAAACAAGAGGCCTCCATGCTCACGTTTGTGTTTTATTTATTTAAACACAGTTTTTTAACTTTATTTGTTTTTGAGAGAGAGACAGAGCGAGTGTGGGAAGGGCAGAGAGAGAGGGAGAGAGAGAATCCCAAGCAGGCTCCACACCGTCAGCATGGAGCCCGATGTGGGGCTTGAACTCACAAACCGTGAGATCATGACCTGAGCCAAAACCAAGAGTCAGACCCCTAACCGGCTGAGCCCCCCAGGCGGTCCTGTATTTTATTTCGAATGACCAGAAATTGTGACCCTGCACGTAGTCTGAGGATTCTTGACTTCCTCCTTTTTGTGTGTCACCCTTTTGTTAGTGTTCCTGTGGCATTTCCACCCACATTTCTACATAGCATGCTGTGTAGTGCTTGTACCGTAGCAGTATACTGCTCGGTGGCTTGGGTTTTTTTGCTTTGTTTTTTGTTTTTTAATGAGAAATAAGTTTAGTTCTAACTTCCTATCTTACTATAGTTATATTAGTATTCAGTGTGACATTTCATGCCCAAGTAATAGTCACAACAATGTTCTGTGCTACGATTCTCTTTCTTTGTGGAACTTTTTGGGGTTTTTTTGGGAGTTAATAATTGCCTCTTTTTCACTTTGCTTATTCTTCTTTAGCCATTTATGTCTTCTCATACTTTCCGACAGCTTTGTAAAATGTGTCTCAGTGCAGTTCTGCACATGGCAGACTATTTATTGGGTCTGTGTTCTCCACCGGAGTCCTCCATCCTAGAATTCTCCAGGTGTCTGCCTCAGTCTAGTCTGGATGCTCTTTAGGCACCAGTTGCAGCCATATCTTCAGACTTTTCTCTGCTGTCATCCTAGGAATTGTTTTTGCTGCTCTCCTGTTGGATGCCTGATTCCTGGATGCCACACCTTTACCTTTTCAGGCATACTTCCTTGTTATGATGGAATTTGTGTTATCTCTTCTTTCTATTTTCCTTTTCTTTTTTCTGTACTTTCTCGATGTCCATCCCAAACCCTTCTGTTGTGTTCATAATTTCTAAGAGCTCCTTCTGGTGTTCAGAATGTTTATGTTTTCTGGGATCCTCTTCTTGCTTCATGAATACACTCTTCTCTCTTCTGAGGATGGAGTACAGTTTTCTTGACAACTTTTTTTGATCTCTGTTTCTTCTGACTTCCTCCGTTCAGGTCTTTCTCTTGTATGTTGCCAGTTGTGCGTTTAGATTTGAGTGAGACTCTAAAAAGCTTATTGGAAGCAAGTGAGTGGCAGCGACTTGTCCCCTGGCGGGCTTCCTGAGGTGATGGATGGTGAGCCTGCTTTTCCTCTGTGGCTCTTTAAGTGACAGTGTCAGGAAGTCTTTTCCTCTTGAGGCCATCAGTATCCCCAGAAGAAAGTTCCTCTTTCTCCTGTTTGGAGGGGTAAACCTGGCTGTGTTTGTCCTGGGGTCCCGAGATAGAAGGGGCTGACAGTCTCCCTGGTCAGGATGCACACTTTTCCCTCATTTTTCCGTTTTTTTCTCTGTGCCTCATGTCTGTCCCCAACTATGCCAACAACGTTTAGAGATTATCCCCCAGTCATTGTGGGAGGTGGGGGTGAAGGCTCTGTCCCGGGCTGCCCCGTGGGATGGGAGACGCGGTGGTGAGTGGCCGGCAGTGTGCATAGGACCAGACGGGCCGCTTCCAGACGCCTTCCAGGCCCAAGCCGTTCTTACAGTTCTGTGGCGTCAGGGAGCTGGACTTCGCCATTGGCCTTCAGACCCCCAGCGCCCATCTCCCTTAAAAGCTTGTATAGGAACTTGCCATGGGCCGTGAGGCCACCCGTCGGCATTTGTGTAGTCTCTAGCTTGCAGAAATTGTGGATGCCTCTGGTCCTTTCTTGTCCCTGTTCTGTTCTTTATGTCTTTGTAAGATGATGCTTTTTAAAATTTGCGCACGTGATGTTAGGGGAGTGTCTGGGTCGCAGAGGTCCCCACATCCAGTGCAATACATGTGTTGAGACGTCTCCCCTCCTCAGCTGTGTTTTCCTTCTCAAGATGACCTGTCAGAGACCGAGACGTCTGCAGACTTCTTTTACTCCGTGTCATGTACACAGGGGACAGGACAGGATTTGCAGCCGTGCCCCTTTGGTGAAGCATCACAAAGTGCAGTAAAATGTTACAGCCACCAGGAGCCCCTCACGCCCGCCCCGGTCCCTCCGCCGCACGGTTTTGACCTCTGTCCTGGCCTCTCGAGCCACAGAGGCTGTTTTAACTTCTACCCCGTGTACAACCGTGCAGCAGCATGCCTTTTTGTCTGTTTTTGTTTATTTGTCTGTTTTTTGTTTGTTTGTTGGCTGAACATGAACTTGGTAAGAGTCTTCCATAATTGGGTGTATTAATTCATGCAGTTTTCATAACTGTGTGGCATACCACCACGTGAACGTGCCACCGTTGGTCACGTAACTCAGTATCAGGCTGGCTGTCCCTGTTTTGTGGTCCTTGCGCAGGTGCGGCTTGCTCTTGTGGGTCCTGGGACAGGGGTTGCTGGGTCGGGGGGACACGTATTTCACCTTTGAGTGCCCGCCCCAGCTCATGCCTCCCTCCATGGCAGCGAAAGTCCAGTGGTTCTTTTTTTTTTTTTTTTTAATTTTTTTAATGTTTTATTTATTTCTTTAAAAAAATTTTTTTTAATGTTTTATTTATGTCAGAGAGAGACACACACACACCCACACACACACACAGCGTGAGCAGGGGAGGGTCAGAGAGACAGGGAGACACGGAATCTGAAGCAGCTCCAGGCTCTGAGCTGTCAGCACAGAGCCCGACATGGGGCTGGAACCCACGAACCGTGAGGTCGCGACCTGAGCCGAAGTCGGACGCGGAACCGACTGAGCCGCCCGGTTGCCCCGAAAACCCGGTGTTTCTGCCTCCTTGAGACCCTCACAGCTGCTGGTCCTTTCACGGTGAGCCGTTCTGATGACACTGACCCGGTGTCGTATTTTGATTTTCACTTCCATTTCCACCCCCTAAAATACTTTTGACTCTAAAGTGGAATGATTTTTTACATCTTTTCCCTTTTGAATTACTTATAAAAACATGTCATTCATGGTTGTTGGAAAGCGGAGCTGTCTGCCCTAAAATCTAGCGCAGTCCCTCCCCTTTGTGAGAAAGGCTCATGCGGGGCCTGGGGGCTCCCTCCAGCTGCCTTCTCCATGGCTTTCTTGCCGCTGTGTGATTTGGACCGGAGACCCTCAGACTCTCAGATTTGATTTTATTTTCCCAGACTCTTAAGTTCACCATGGGCTGACTCTTTATATAGTGCTTGACATTCATTGGGTTTATAAGTTTGGAGTAAAACGTAGAATGATGCTTACTAGTTCAGTGTTTGTGTGTTTTTACTTGAAGGATTCTTTAAGGTGCCACTGTCTTTTCTCCAAGTTAAGAAGGTTTGTCATAGAGAAGTTGTCTGTGTCCTCCCGGGCGTGTCTGCAGCAGGCACTGCGGACCACAGGCCACGGGGACCCCCTGGTCTGGGGTCTGCTTCTCTGCCTCTCCGGCCCTGAGGGCTCCTCTGGTTTATGATGACACTGCCGCCAAGGAGGAGCTTGTTTATAAGTCAGACATGGATCTCTTACTTGAGGCTCCTTCGCGTAGGATCACGCCTCAGTGGTGGCACCCTGACGGTGTCCCTGACCCAGTTAGCATTGCCCAGTGCGCGCCGAACAGTAACTGGGACCACATCGCTGCTCAGGGTGTAGCTCAGAGTGACGGAAATAGGCGTTCTTACGTAAGACCGTTCCCGAACTCACAGACGTAGGTGGTTGCGCCTTTTCATTCCTTGGATAGTTTTGTTAAGACTTACACACTGTCCTTGCTATTCTAGCACCATCTCCTTTGGGTCACCCCGAGGTTCGGAGAGGAAGGTGTCTCCTGCTCCTTAGGAAATGCCTGCGGGCACTGTGCTGCCGCCGTCCGGCTCCTGGGGGC